>NC_022014.1:4132776-4149080 GCF_000317375.1 Microtus ochrogaster
TCTGTAATGAGGTCTGGTGCCCTCTTCTGGCCTGCAGGCATACACACAGAAAGAATATTGTATACATAGTAAATAAATAAATATTTAAAAAAAAAAAAAAAAGAAACTAAGGGGAGGGTGAACTCGCTTGTCCATTCCATCTGTAGCACCTGAGGCCAGTATGTCTGTGTGTGTGTCTGTTTATATGTGTGTGTCTGTGTGTGTATATGTCTGTGTGTGTTTATCTGTGTGTATATGTGTGTGTTTGTGTGTGTCTCTGTGTGTGTCCTTGTATATTTGTGTGTATATCTGTGTGTGTATCTGTTTGTGTCTGTGTATATATGTGTGTGTATATGTGTATATGTGTGTGTCTGTGTGTATATGTCTGTGTATATGTGTGTGTATATGTGTCTGTGTGTTTGTGTCTGTCTGTATCTGTATGTGTGTCTGTGTCTGTGTGTGTATGTCTGTGTATATGTGTGTGTATGTGTCTGTATGTGTGTCTGTGTGTGTGTGTCTGTGTATATGTGTGTGTGTCTATATGTGTCTGTGTGTTACTGTGGATTGACCCCAGACCACCAATACATTTGGCACATGCTCTCCCACTGAGCTATCAAGGGCCTTTCCTTTCTGTGTTACTTGTATGTGCATGTGGATCCAAGGTACATGATTGTGTGTGCACATGTCAGTGTACATCAGTTGTCTTCTTATTTTTTTCTCATCCTCCTTCTTCCCTTCCTCCTCCTCCTCCTCCTCTTCATTTAGTTCTTTTAAGACAAGGTCATACTATAACCCTGGCTGACCTGGAACTCACTACATAGACTCTATTTATCTCATATTTACAGAGGTCTACCTCTGACTCCCAAACGCTAAGATTAAAGGCCTGAAATGTCCTAATTTTTAATTTTAAAAAATTCATGTCTTCTTTGGTTTTGCCTACACATATGTCAATGTACTAATTTTATGCTTGGTGCCCTTGGAGGCCGTAAGAAGGTATCAGATCCCCTGGAACTGGAGTTACAGACAGTGGTGTTAGTGCTGGAGTCCTAGCCCGCTACTCTGGAAGAACAGCTGCTGAGCCACCTTCCAGCCCTTTATCCCTGTTTTTAGACATCTCTCACTAGACCTAGAGCTCAGTGGTTCAGTTAGACTGGCTTGCCAACAGGCTCCTCGGATCCTCCTGCCTCTGCACTTTTCCTGCACTAGTATTATAGCCATATAATAGATAATATATAGCCATATGTGGCTATAAAAGTCTGTTGTACCCAGATTTTTTGGGGATGCTGGGACTCAGACTCAAATATTTATACATGATGGCAAACGCTTTGCCAACTGAACCATCTCTATCTTACTTCCTCAAGTTCCAAGAGTGTCCCGACCAGCAGGACATGATCGGAACAGGATCAGCCCTGAAGGGGAGGAATGAAGGGGCAAGAGAACAAGAAATGGACAGCAAGTCTGCATTCTGATCAAGCTGCCAACTTTATTGTTTTCTCAGGAGAACTGTACGGCAAAAGGGCAGAGTGAGGGTAGGATGCTGGGATGCCAGGTCTGGAGGCGTCCCCTGGCTGATAGGGAGAGATGAGGAGATGCTGAGGGTCTGTAAGTATTTACTAACAAGGGAAATGCTAATCACTTCAGGTCTGCCGGGGATCTTAACTCACAGAGAGATAAGGGTTATCCTAGGCCTGGAACTTGCCCTACAGAGGCTTCTGAAGAGCTTACTTAATTTGTCACTAAGATGGCTATAACCAAATACAGGCTTTTGTTTCCAGCACAAGAGCCTCTTCTTTTTCTGGGTGGTGATATTTCTCTCCAGGGCTTAGGTCTTGGGTAGCTTGATCTATTTCCTTTTATCCCTCCTCCATCTGCCCCTACTCAGTTCCTTCTTGAAGGAAGACCCATGAAAGGAGCACGAAGATCTCTGTCCTATACCATCATTTCCAGACTTCACTTCAAGGGACTGAAAAACCCCATTTGAGAGGTCTGGAGAGATGGAGGGAGTAGGAGAATGATGGAGGAAATGAAGGCCATTTGATACCCCAGCTGAAGCAGGGAGCATCTTCAGGAAAGGTATGGGGTCTCTGGAAATAGCGCCAGGTCATGATTGTTGACAAGGCCTAGAAGCCAGACTGATGCGAAGCCCCCAGCTCCTTAACCACAAGGGATGTGATGGGTGAGCCTTGGTCTCCACTGTGCTCCCGTCCTTTCTTCCGTCACATGTGGAAACTCGGTGTTGCCAGGGAGATCCACAGAGCTTTTTCCACCCGAGTACCAGATGCTATGCTGTGTAGGTCAAGGTCATTCTCTGTAAAGGACAACGCCCTAGGAAGAACAGATGCATGTCTCTAGGGTGCCAGAGGGCAGTACTATGGTAAGTCCCTTCTGGATCACCGAGGAGTCATGAGAAGAAACGTGAATCCTCCCTACACCGCTTTCCTCATCATGGTGAATGGATGGAGAGCAATCAATCCATCTTCCCTAGACCGCTAGCCACCTATTCTGAGTTCTCTCCTTCTGATTAATGATGACCTTTCATGGTTTACATCATTCTCTACATGACTTTCTTTTTTCCTAATTAAAAAAAAAAATTATTGGCCGGGCGGTGGTGGCGCACGCCTTTAATCCCAGCACTCGGGAGGCAGAGGCAGGCGGATCTCTGTGAGTTCAAGACCAGCCTGGTCTACAAGAGCTAGTTCCAGGACAGGCTCCAAAACCACAGAGAAACCCTGTCTCGAAAAACCAAAAAAAAAAAAATTTATTCATTGGAAAAGCATGAAAAGACTCATCAAAACAGAGACCTGCTAGTGCCAGCGTTCTGCAGTGACAGTTCTCGGTCCTCATCCCTCCTCGTCCTTCCTCGTCCCTCCTCGTCCCTCCTCGTCCCTCCTCATCCCTTCCACACCCAGCCAGTCCTGACACTGACAGTACTGAGCATTTCTGTTGCTTACCTGCATGTGAGACTTGCTTTCCTGAGTTCCTGTGGGAGCCAGCATGCAGCAAAGTCTTCCCCATCTGTCTGAGCCTTTGCCTGATGCTGTTGCCCACTCACAAGTCCACCGTCAGCTTCCCGACTTCCAGATGGCTCCTGTTTTCTGAGTCTCCCTACTCGCCACCTGCCTGGTTCCTGTCCTTCTCCACTCTGCCTCTGCTCCTGATTCCTGTTGAGGCCCTCGTGAGCTTACAAATAGGTGCAAAGAATGGCCTTGTTTGTACACAGCCTGGCTCTTTCCAGGAACTAGGGACACTGGTCCCATAGGGATGGCAATGAGGGATGGGCTACGGAACTAGGATGGGCCTCCATTACCTGAGCTAGGCGCTATTAATGCCTATACAAGGGGTGGGAAAACTAGAGATGCAAAGGCCAAAGTAGCCTGGCATGTGTTTGAGATAAGAGTGCTTTTCATGTGTTATAATCCTCGGAAAAGTTTAAAAAAATATACTTTGTGACTCATGAACATTTTCAGGTTGGAGCGATGGTTCACTGGTTAGGAACATGGACTGCAGTGGGCAGTGGTGGTGCACACCTGTAATACCAGACCTCAGCAGGGCGGCGGCAGCGCACGCCTTTAATCCCAGCACTCGGGAGGCAGAGGCAGACAGATCTTTGTGAGTTCCTGGTCTACAGAGCGAGTTCCAGGACAGTCAGAGCTACACAGAGAAACACTGTTTAACAGAAGAACATGGATAGCTCGTCCAGAGGACCTGAATTCTGTCCCTAGCAGCCACATCAGGTGGCCCACACCACTGACAACTCTAGCTGCAGGAGATTGGCTGCCTCTTCTGGTCTCCAAGGACACTGTACTCACACGAACATTGTGTGTTCATTGACCCCCTAAGTGGACATGGACACACATAATTAAAAATAAATCTTTCCTTTTTTGAAGACAGTGTATTACTATGTATCCCTGGCTGGCCTAGAACTCACTGTATAGACTAGGCTGGCCTCATAGGCACAGAGATCTGTCTGCCTCTGCCTCCCCAGTCCTGAGATTTTTCTGGAATATGCACCACCACACTTAGCATAAAAAGAACAAGAAAAATTTCTGCAATCCTGATGCCTTCCCTGTCGCCAAGGTCAAGAGTCAGGGCATTTGTCTGCTGTCTGCAGCTGCTGATGGCTCCCGAAGCACAGAGTTGTGTTGCCTGGTCCTTCAAACGGACTTCTGACCCTGTCCACACTTACTCCTTACCCTGGAGCAGTTACAGCCCCGTCCCTGATTGGCTGGACAAAGTAGAGGGTAAGGAGCTCTGCGCAGCAGCTGTCTTTGACATCTTTGACGGGGCTGGGAAAAGCTCTCTTAGCAGGACACCTGCGCTGTTCCGAGTACTGCACTGGCTCCCTAGGGAGGCTTGTAGCGCACTCCATCCATGGATGTTGCAGAGGTGAGAGCCCACCTCACCTGCCCTCCCAGCCCTCCTTACATCTCTTCTCTGCAGACACAATGGAGGCTTAGCTGTGGACAGGGCAACAGGTCCCCTGCTGATGCTCCAGGAGGACCTTTGGGGAGGTGGAGGAGGCGAAGGGCCTAAGCTCTCGGCAGACCTGCTCTTGGAGCCAGGGGCCTGGAAGGAGCACAAAGGGGGCTTGTGTTCTGTCCCAGCCCAGCCCGGGAGCATTTCTGTGGGTTTGCTGTCACTTCAGGTGCCAAAAGGAGGGTCTGGCTGGCTGAGATTCAAGGAAGTACCCCTTGAGTGGAGGGTGGGGTGGAAGGAACAGACAGTGGCTAGCCAGGCCAAAAGGGATTGTGGGATCTGCCCAGTTACACAAGTAAAGAACAGTTTCATATTGTTGGTATGTGGTAATGGCTGTCACACTTTTCCACATCTACGTGTGAAAATACACACTCGCCCAGCTACACCCACATTGGACAGGTGCAGTCCTCACATGCGCAGGTGGGGGTCCAACCCCAGAGTGTCTTTCTTCGTATCCCCCCAGCTACAGAGCTGGCCCTCAGCCTACACTAAGGAATGCTCAACACAGGCCTTTTGTACCTCAGGATCAGGACTCCCCAAAGGGGGATTTCCTGGGCATTTATCAACTGCCCTGGGCACAGCCCAGTCTGCATTGTGCCAGGGACTGGAACAATGAGGCCTTCTCCTCCAACAGAGGTGGACCCTGGGCTGCTGAGTCCTTGTGTGGCAGAAGGTGGCTTTAACACCTGGCTCTGGTATCCCACCTCTCGTGATAGAGGACTAGGAAAGACCCTCTGAACACTCTGGATGAGTGTGTCTCCATCTACGACCCTCTCAGAGCCACACCCACAGCACCATGCTGGTCAGCTACAGGAAGCTTCTGTCCTCACTTGGAAGCTAGATCCTGGTCTGGTCTTGGGACAGTCTGTCCAGAGGGTGATTTCTAGGGCCAAGGAGGAAGCTGGCTCCTCCGTATATCCCTAGCTGATCCCTGGAACCGCAGGAACCAGAGGAGACCGATGGGAGGGGAAGAAGGATCAGAAGCCAAGTGGCATATCTGTACAGGGAGGAACACAGGCTGTCTTTGTAGATGGACCTGAGTCTACGCTGCTGGGGGAAGACACTGAGAAGCAACCAGGACTGGGAGATGACATTTCTCCTTACTGAGATAGGTAGCAACCTTCATCAATACTCCCGCCAAGTCCTTTCTCTCTGTGCTGAACGTTTCTGCTACGCTCTAACCCAGAAAACTCAGCACTTGATTAGAAAACCAAGGTGCCAATCACATGTATTCCTTCTTTATTAGCATGATTAAAAATCCATATGTGGGTCAGTGAGATGGCTCGGTGGATAGCGGTGCTTGCCGCCAAGCCCGCCAAACTGAGTTCGATCCCTGGGACCAACATGTTGGAAGGAAAGAACTGACTCTTGCAAGTCATCCTCTGGCTGCTTCAAAATAAAAAGCTGGATTGTAAGAGGCGGGGCAGGCCCACCTTCACTCTGGAATGTGAGAGAGTGTGCCCCTGTTTTCTGGGTACTTGGTGTTGAAGCACAATAACAAGAGGAGTTATGGGGACACTGCCCCAGCAGCCAGGAGGGAGGAGGTGCTGGGTTGTGAACATGCTTTGGGGTTCTGACATTTTCCTTTCTATCCAGTTTACACCCCAACTCAGCCATGCAACCCACTGGGTCTCTAATCCTCAAGAAGTCCCTCAGCCGCCCTTCTCCTGGTGCCCCGTGGCATAACGGAATAGAAGAATGGGGGGCGGTAACGGTAAGCAATTTCTGAAGGTGTGATGACTAAAACATCAAAGGCATAAGGAACCTGAGATGTTCTGATGGGACGTGTCCATCGTGCGTCCTGGGACCTCACCGAAGCCTTGGTTCTAAACATACAGTGTACACCGTGCCTTGCATATACCACATACCGCCGTACCACACAAGGCCAATGCTGCCTGAAGTGTCTGGGCTAAGATTCAAAACTATTGTCTTAATAATTGCATTGTTTTGATTTTTACTGTTCATACAAAGTTTTCTGGTCTTACGGAAACATAATAGTTTAATTACAGGAAACAAAGACTTAACTGTTTCCCATATCACTCTTCAGCATGTTAAGTATCAGATTGTTATGTCTTTGGATTGTAGACAAATGGCATCTTGTTAGCATACAGGTTTGTATTCAGGAAAAAAACGGTTGTGGGGGCTGGGGAGACGGTTCAGTGGTTAAGAATTTTTGTTGCTCCTCCAGAGGATCAGAGTTTGGTCCCCAGCACCCTCATCAGTAGGTCACGATAACCTGTGACCCCAGCTGTGGAAGAGTTGACACCCTCTTCTACCTTCCCAGCTCACACACATATACACAACCAATAAATATT
This sequence comes from Microtus ochrogaster, assembly GCF_000317375.1. Taxonomy (NCBI): domain Eukaryota; kingdom Metazoa; phylum Chordata; class Mammalia; order Rodentia; family Cricetidae; genus Microtus; species Microtus ochrogaster. The sequence goes on from NC_022014.1 coordinate 4,139,547, forward strand.
TTTTAAATGGTAAAACTTGCATATTCCAAAGAATTGTTTTTAAAAAGTTCTTTGTGATCGATTATTAGTAAATTGGTACACCTATTTTATATACTCACATACTGGGGTCACATAAAATTTTCCCAGTAAGAGACTGGAGAGACAGTTCAGTGGTTAAGAGCACTGTTGCTCTTCTGGCCAAAAGTTTGGTCCCAGCACTTAGATCAGATGGTGGTACCTTCAGCTGCCTTTAGCTTCAGGCCCTGGAGATCCAACACCCTCTTCCAGCCTCTGCATGCAAGTGTTCTTCTATGTACATAGCCCCACACAGAAACACATGCATACACATGACTAAAAGTTAAAGAATAAATAGATCTCTTCTAAAAACCTCTCCAGTGACAAAGAGCCAAAAGGAAGAAAGTTACTAAGTCCTGTTCTAGTTAAGGGATCTAGTTAACCCACCCCCAACTCATCATCAACTCTTACACCACTGAGACGCCCTGGGACATCTGTTCTTGTCCAGGCCACAGCTTTCTCCATCGTGGGGCCCATGCTCTCAGCCCCACCCCTCGGCTACAGCTCTCTGCTTCCCGTGGGCTTCCCTAGCTAGAAAAGCTACTTGGCGGCTGCCCGTCTCAGGGTTTCAGCAGGTGTCATTGGCCTCTGACCACACACATAGGGGTCACTTGGTAGCTGTGAACCGCCTTTTGACTTTGACACATTCCCTTGAGCCTCTTCTCTTAGATGGCCTCTGTCCTCTGGAAATTACTAGTGGATGGAAATAAGTAAAGGCAAAAGCAGTCTCATCCACGTCATCGCCAAGGAAAATTTCAGGTTCAGCTGTGCATTTGGGGTTCTAGGGAGCTGCAAGCCCTCAGGCATAACGCTTCAGAGACCAAATGGAAGATGGCCAAACAACAGAGATCTATGAGGAAGCAGAAACAGCACAGGAGTCAGAGTGTCCTGTGCCTCTCCTGCACCACATCAGTGTTGGCAAGCCTCCCTCCCTCCTTCTGGCTGCCTCTGAACCAAAGTCATGGGAGCAGGCCCATGACTGCTCCCTGGTGGACAGTGATGGACATGTAGGTGCCTACCCTATGTGGTCACATAGCAGGGACTTGGGCTTTTTCTGGTTGAAACACAGTTGATGGGTCAGAGTGAGGTTTGCCTAACTAGAACAAATGTCCTGAAGACTTCAGTTCATGTCCACCTTGTCCCCTTCCTTCCATCTCCTGGGGGTCCTTGGACACGGCAATAAAGAACAGAGGGTGGAAGTCCCTGGTTTTGCCCCTGTGGGGTTTGGTCACATCCTTTACCCCAGAGTCTCAGTTCCAGAGCTGTGGGGTGTGATCAGAACAGCTCCCGAGGAGCCTGGGTGCGTCCTGTGGTTGTGCAGTGCCAGGCACGCTATGCACTGGTCCCACGTCAACAAAAGATGAGGGTTGCGGATGCTCTGACTCCTGGATCAGGGAGGAGAAGGGACCAGAGGACCCCAGAGCATGTCTCAAAAAGAAAACAGAAAGGCTCAGGAGCAGCAGAACTCCCACTGGGCATACTGAGCATACTGGGCATACTGGGAAACCCAGCCTGTGCCGTTAGCAGCAGAGCTCCCACTGGGCATACTGGGAAACCCAGCCTGTGCCACTGGGAGCAGGGACCTTAATCAAGCTGAACTCGCTGTCCTGGATGCTGCTCTTTGCAGAAGGATCCTGATCCTCCTGCCTCTGTCTCCCATGTTCTGGGTTACAGGTGAGTGCTTCCATGCCCAGCCACAAATTGTAGTTTTTGTAATTGCACTAAATGGATGTTACTGCTTAAAGCCAGAACTTGATGCAGATGGGCCAAGATTTCAGGGATTAGATACAGGGCTTGAACTGAGAGAAAGGAGGTGCTTGTATGGGAAGCCATCCAAGTAGAAGGAAAACTATGAAAATATAAGCATGTTTATTAACAAACATGATAGAAAAGATGACAGTATTTTCACAGGTGGGCCCAGGCAGGCCTCAGCAGTGAGGGGACCCAGAACAGAGTTAGAAACAACAGCAGGGGGGCTGGGTCAGGCCTGAGCATCCCATTGCGGATCATGGTCGACCGGATCCAGTTGTAATGATGACTGATGTTGGTGTAGACTCCAGGCCGGTTGGGCCGCCCACAGCCTATACCCCAGCTCACAACTCCAACCTGATACCACACCGTATCCTGGTCGCACACCAAAGGTCCTCCTGAGTCACCCTGAGGAGCAGCACAGGTAAGCCTGGCCTGGAGGGTAACAAGTGGGACTAGGAGGGAGGCCAAGGGAGAGGGAGTGCTGTGGAACTGGCAGATTAGGTAAGGATCTGACTCCCTGCCCTGACAGCCCTGGAGCTTCAGCTTCTTCATCTGCAAAATGGGGCCACAGTCTATTTCCCAGGGTTGGCCTGAGAGTGAATGAGGTACCTTGTGAAACTCGGCTGGACGGAAGATGGAGCTAGGAATGGTAGGTACTGGGCCCAGAAGCCATGGTGGGGTGCTGTGATACTCACAAAGCAGGCGTCCTTGCCACCAGCAGGATTGCCAGCGCAAACCATATCCCCCCAGATGTTTATTCGGAAGTCTGTCTTCTGGAACATGTGGTTGCACATGCTGTTGTTGAAGATGGCTACTTGCACTTCCTGGAGAGTGTAGGGAGTTGGCAAACCTGTGGAGGGACAGAACAGAGAGATGGGCCCCTGGATCCCCTTCTTCTGGCAGGAATAGCATAGGGTGTGGAAACAGGGGTATCCTGGGGCACCTGCTGTGCCTGAGACATCAGTGGTCCCCAGCTGCAGCCCCACACTAACAGCGTGGGTAATTGGCATCACAGGACTTGATGGATGGAGCCACTGTTAATGCCATCCCCAGGCTGGGTGGAGAATGTAAGTCCCTGCCTGCGCATGTAACCAAAATATGTACGGGGAGGGGTGGGGGGGGCTGTGATGCTGAAGAAATCAGTGGATACAGCAGCCAAATCCTGTAAGACATCCAGGTACTGGACCAGGGGTAGCAGCTCTGTGATGCTCTTTCCTTCTAAGCTTTTCTTAGGCCTGAGCCAAGAGCCTAAAACACCTCCAGGATATAACAGCATCAGGATACATTATTTTAAAAACAGTTCTGGGGAAGAGCCCCCTTACCGAAAGGCACTAGTGAACTGTCGGAGCCGATGAGGACTCCCAGATGTTGGATCCCCGAGTCTAGGCTCCTAGCACTGTCTGACTCAGTGGCCAGGGTGGCAATAGCTGCAGAGGGTGTCTCCTGCCTGCTGAGAGCTCAGATCTCGAGCGTGCTCTCAGAAGCCAGAGCTTCCGTTATTCTATCCCACACAAGAGGAAACTGAGGCATGGTTCAGCCAAATGTCTTGTTCAGCGTGTCCCAGCTGCAAGGGGAACAGAACCTATATCCACACCTGAAGGGCCTGCTGCCTGAGTCTGTGTACTGAGAAGAGAGAAGCCAAGGCTCAAGGAGACAAACACCCCCCACACTGCCACCTGCCACCATGACCACCTGCTCTGCAAAGGGCAGCGAAGTGGACCTGGGTGGACTCCTGGGCTCACAACCCTCTAGAAGGAAATGGACTCCTGCCTAACAGGCAGACTCAGCGTCGGGTTTTCTATTCTCCCTGCCAATCCCCATTGAACCTTGGCCTCACCTCCTAGTTCTGGGGCCTTGGACACTCTCCATGATACCCACTATTACCTCAGCTATAAAGTGGACATAAAAATACACTATTGCCCAGATGAAATGGTTCAGTGGGTAAAGGCCCTTGCCATCAAGTCTGGTTTTGATCCCCAAGACCCACAACTCTTGGAAGTTGTCTCTGGCTTTCACATATGAGCCACTGTGTGAATTTGCCCCAACCCCATCACATATGAAACAATCAGGGCTGGAGAGAAGGTTCGGCTGTTAAGAGCGCTGACAGCTGTTGCAGAGGACTTGGTTTCAGTTCCCAGCACCCACAAGCAGCTCACAACCACCTGTAACTCCAGTTCCTGAGGAGCCAAAACCCTCTTCTGGTCTCTGCAGGTATTGCATGTATATGGTATTCATAGATACACTCAAGCACATAAACACTTAACAAGTAAAATAAATATTTTTGCTTTGTTTTTCAAGACAAGGTTTTTCTGTGTAGCCCTGGCTGGCCTGGAACTCTCTTTGTAGACAAGGCTGGCCTCAAACTCACAGAGACCCGCCTGCCTCTGTCTCCTGAGTGCTGGGGTTAAAGGCAGACACCACCACCACCTGGCAATGGCCCTTTAAAAAAATAAATGTTTTAAAAAAAAACAAATAGATGTGATCCCTTTAAAGCTGCCTGGAGGGATGGCTCAGTGGTTGAGAGCACTTTCTGAGTAATGAGGACACAAGTGGGGACCCCAGCATTGCTAAGAGGCTCAGAAACACCTGTAACTCCAGTCCTGGGGGTTCCTCTGTGGACATCTTGTACACATCTGCACATACACTCAGATGCACTCACACGCATATGAATTAAATAAAATATTTAAAATCCCCTTTTAAAAATTACGCTGCTGGGATAGGGAGCCGGGTCCAAAAGACCTAGGTTTAATTTGCAGCACCTGTGTGGCCGCTCACACCTGTCTATAACTCCAGCTCCAGGGATCCGAGACATCCACGTGCTGGCAAAACACCCATGCACAAAAAAAAATAATAATAACATGAATCTTTTAGTTACGCTGTCGCTTTGCTGCACCAGGGTCCCCAAGCCTGTAACAGGGCCAAACACATGCCATGCAGGAAAGGAGATGACTCTATCACTGCCAGTCTTATTAGGGGACATTGCAGAAAAGGGCCAGCTCAGGGAGCAGGCAGGGTCACTCTGAACACAAAGGGCATGCCCAGGCTATGGGGTTGTAAGCCCCAAGGCAGCATGGGATCAGTGCATCTTGGGGGGGAGTGTTCCTGTTGAACTGCAGGCAGGGGTTTGATGATGTCCTCTAAGGACCTTCAAAGGGATTTCAGTGGTGAGTACAGAGGGAAATGACTTGGGAATTGCAAGGCATGCACTGTCAGAATCTGGATGGGGATGGAACAGGCATGGAGGGGCGTGCTTCCTGACACTCACGGATGAGGGTGGCTGCAGAAGTAGAGAGATCATAAATACAATACTGCAAAAGTCACCCTGTGGGTCCTATGGGATCCCCCCGCCCCTGCAGGCCTCCTGGCACCTCTGAGCTCCAGCCTGCACCCTGTCTGGAAGGAAAGGGCTGCCTTCTGTCCTCCTGGAAAGCATAAGTAAAAAAAAAAAAAATTGATGAGAAAATGTTCCGTGGTGGAGGAGAGGGACTCACTGCAGCGGCAGAGTCAGGGAGGGGCTGGTGTGGAAGAACGGGGAGGCGCCCCTCCCCCGACCCCGTCTGTACCCAGACTCACTTTCATCCTCTCCAATAGTCCCCCAGCCGGTCACCCAACAGTCATTTCGGTTCTCAAACTTGAATGTGGAGTTCAGGAGGCAGATGGGCTGGATATGGTTATTGTAGTTAACAGGAGATGACAGCTTCAGTAGGGCGATGTCATGGGGATATGACTGCGTATACTTGGGGCTCAGGAAGATGTCTTCTATCTGGTAACGGTTGGAATAGGCCTGTAGGTTCCAGAGAGATGGCTTGGAAGTCAGCTCGCCAAACTGGACTGTCCAATCAAAGGGATCACTATCCCTGCCAGAGAAGGAGAGAGCAGACAGGCCACCTGAGTTCACCTGGGCCTCTCTCTGTGGTGCCTCTGTAAGGCTGCTCATTCTTAGTGTAATTGCCAAGGCCTTCTTATGAGCACAGAAGCCTTCTATAGGAAGCACAGAACCCAGACAGGCTGGAAACAGTCCTTGCTCCTGGGCACTGGGATCGGGGAGCAGAAAAGTGGTCTTGCCATCTCTTAGAGCTGTCCTAAAGACAGCAGTTGGGCCTAAGGAAACCCTTGTGCAGACCCCAAAAGATCTGAGCAAACATGGAAAGCATGTGGGGATATTTGGGAAGGTCTTGAGGAAGAAAGCGGAGGTAGAAGAGGGACAGAGAATGTCCTGAAAGAACATTCTAGAAGAACTGGGAAAAGGTTCCCTCCTGGGGCATTATGTTATAAATTCTTATAACGGATTTAGCCCATCACAGATACTCCTGGGGCTACACTAAAATGCCTACCCAGGCACTAAACTCCCTAGCCCTCAACTGCCCCGGCTTGACCCCACACTCACTTTTGGAAGCAATGGGCAGCTGTAAGCACCCAGCGCCGGTTGAGCAAGGTCGCTCCACATAAGTGGGAACCCCATATGCGCAGGCTCCCTTGCCATGGCCAGCGGCCGAGCTCTGCGTCATCGCCACCCACTATACGTGAAGGGATGGTCCTGTGACCACAGGGTCCTGTGAGGAGGAACAGACTGAGCAGACACACACACACACACACACACACACACACACACACACACACACACCACACTCACACTTTGTAACTGAAGGGCATGGGGAGGGAAGGACGTCCTAAGGATTCGCGGGGACACTCCCACGTGATCCGTGCGCACCTGTCCCCACCCCCACCCCAGGGGCCGTTAATAGAAACACACGAGTTCTGGATCCTGGGGCGAAGGAGAGGAATGGTTGAGGCGCACCCCGGTGCAGGCCCACCACGCAGGAAGCATGTTCTGACCGCTTTACCTGACAATAGGTCCGCTTCCTGCCATACTGCAATGAAGTGAGAGAATGCGAGACACTTCACCTTCACCTCCCCATCTCCCTGTGGCCGCCCCCAATCCCACAACAGTACCCTCAGAGCAGCTCACAGGGATTCTCAGGTTCCACCTGCAAAAGGGTTGACTGTGAGGCCACCGCCGCCACCACCAGCAGCAGTGGCACCAACGTCTTGCCCCACGCGCCCATGACCACTTCTCCCGCCGCCTGGCACCCCCTCTTACTTCCTGCTGCTCCAGGCCCGCGCCCACCGAGGGAGAGGCAGCTCCTTAGGCCCAAAGGCTGTTTGGGGTCTATGATGCCCTGGCACTGTTTTCCAGCGCATCCATTAAAGCTGTTGATACGACGCAGCAATCGGTGAAACCGAGCAGACCTTGTGTCATCTGAGCTCAGGGGCGCCCTCTGTCCTCCGCCCACAACTTCGTCCAGGACCGAGCCGCTGACCCTTAGCCAGAGGCCTCCAGGAAGATCCATGAGCTCTTCTGAGACCTACCCCTCATGGGATTAGCCAAGAACTTGCTCCTTCACAGGACTTTCTTGGCGGAAAGAGAAGGACCTGGGCAACCGGTTAAGCCCCGCCGGCTTAGGCTGCCCCCTGGCGGCAAGCTCATCTTTGATGGCCTTCCTCCTTGTGAAAATTTTTTTAGAGCATTTACTCTTCTCTATTTTCTTTGATTTTATCGTTGTTTGTTTGCTTTTCTTTGTTTTGTTTTTTTTTGTTTTTTGTTTTTTTTTTTTTTTGGTTTTTCGAGACAGGGTTTCTCTGTGGTTTTGGAGCCTGTCCTGGAACTAGCTCTTGTAGACCAGGCTGGTCTCGAACTCACAGAGATCCGCCTGCCTCGGCCTCCCAAGTGCTGGGATTAAAGGCGTGCGCCACCACCGCCCGGCCTGTTTGCTTTTCTTTTTGAGACAATGATGCATTTTGTATCCCACTCTGGATTCAAATTTATGCTCCTCTGGCCGTAGCTTCCTCAGTGCCTCCTAGGATTTCTTTCCTTTGCGCGCACGCGCGCACACACACACACACACACACACACGCATGCGCACAAAGGCAAAGACGATCAAAAGATTTAAAAATATGGAGATATTTTACTTCAATATTTAATTTCCCACTCTTTTTTGATTTTGTGTTTTTGTTTTGTTGTTGTTTGTGTGTTTGTTGAGACAGAGCCTCACTATGTTGCCCCAGCTGTCCTATAATTCTCTCTGTAGACCGGGTTGACCTTGAACTCACAGAGATTTTCCTGCCTCTGCCTCCTGAGTGCTGGGATTAAAGGTGTGCACCATCTTGTCTGGTTTATTTTCTCTTTTAAAAAAAGAAAAATGTGTGTGAGACTGAAGAGATGGCTTGTTGTATGAGGAGGGGAGGCCCCCTGTTTGTCCGGGCCACCCAGCTAGCTTACACCCGAAATAACCACACAGAAACTGTATCAATTAAAACACTGCTTGGCTATTAACTCTAACTTCTTATTGGCTAACTCTTCCATATTAGTTTAACCCATCTCCATTAATCTGTATATCACCACATGCCAGTGGCTTACCGGAGATTCTAACCGGAGTCCATCTCAGGCAGAGGATCCATGGCTTCTCTCCCTCTGCCCTTCTTCCTCCCAGCATTCAGTTCTGTTTTCTCTGCCTGCCTAAATTCTGCCCTATCAACTAAGCCAAGGCAGTTTCTTTATTAATTAACCAATAAAAGCAACACAGAAACGGAAGAAACTCCTACGCTAATGGCTCAGTGGTTGAGAGCACTGGCTGCTCTTCCAGAAGACTCGGGTTCAACTCCCGCACTCACATGGCAGCTCACAGGATCTGGCATCTTCACACAGATATACATGCAGGCAAAGTGCCAGTGAACACAAAAATAAGTAAATCTTTTTTAAAAATGTTTGTGAGTGTCTCTGTGTATGTTCCACTCATGTGTAGCTATCAGAGAGGCAAGAACAGGGTCTCAGATCCCCCGAAGCTGGAGTCACAGGCTTTGTGGGCCAGCTGTAAGTGCTGGAAACTGAATTTGGATCCTCTAGGAGAGCAAGCAAGTGTTCCTCCAGGACATAGCGGAATTGGGAGAACGGAATTGGGAGACTGGCATATCCCCCCTCCCCCGCCTTCAGGGGCTCTCTCTGGTCTAGGCATTTCTACTGTCAAGGGGATCTACTTCCTGGGAGTTCTGAGCCTTAAGCTTGGTGGCAAGGCAGGAGCAATCACCCAGGGATCCCACCAGGAGATTTGCACTTTAGGGAGCATTCCCAAATGGTGACCCCAAAAGGTGCTGGTGTGGCAACAGCCAAGGTCTCTTTAACTTTACATGCTTGTCCTCTGTTCCTCCAGCCAAGAAAGGGCCAGTGGGCATAGGAGCTGGCCAAGACACTCCAGGGCAGAATGGGTCCAAGGCAGCAGGCTAGGGGAGCAGGTCCATCGTGTAGGGAAAGACCAAGATTTTTCCCAAGAACCCCAGCATTTGCATCTCAGCCAGTCTCTGTGTGCTCCCTGATGCCACAACCCAGCACAGCTCACCAACCAGGCACAGGAGACCAGCTGCCCTCTTGGGAGACTGGGTGACAATCCTGCCTGAAGCCCAAGGGGTTGCTCAGGCCACAGGTCCCAACCTGACCTTGCAGGCTGTCCAAGCTATTTGTTTTTAATTGGGGGGGGGAGGTTGTCTGAGAACTCCATTTACCATGTGGGTCCCAGGGATCAAAATGAGATCGTCAGAGCCGGGCGGTGGTGGCGCACGCCTTTAATCCCAGCACTTGGGAGGCAGAGGCAGGCGGATCTTTGTGAGTTCGAGACCAGCCTGGTCTACAAGAGCTAGTTCCAGGACAGGCTCCAAAACCACAGAGAAACCCTG
>NC_022014.1:4150015-4160673 GCF_000317375.1 Microtus ochrogaster
GGGTATCCTGGGATGGTATGACCATTGATCCAGAGGGTATCCTGGGGCAGGCTGAGGCCCCAATCACAAACACAATTAGTCTGTCCCCACCTCCTACCCCCTCCACCACTGCCTGGGCTGCCGCCTGAGGGCCTGAGGGCCGTCCTCCACCTGAGGTATCATATTCCCAGGCAGTCTCCAGGTTTCTCTGGAGCAACAGAACAGGGGAGGACAGAGGCTGAATGCAGCACCTGCTTGTCACCTTTCCAGAACTATTCACATCGAGGTGTGAGCTGGCATCTCACCTGCCCAGCGCAGGCAGGCACAGGCCTGACCCACCACCATCCCTGCTCAGAGCCCGGGATTGGACCTCACACTTGCCAGAAATGCTGAGACTCACTTCAGTCCTCCCAATGACCTGGGATTTACCTCACACCCACCTATGAGCCTGAAAGTCACCCCAGGCCTTACTCATAACCCTGATAGTATCCCAGTCCTACCAATGGCCTCAAACTCTTCAGGAAGCCCTGCTCTGCCATTCCTAGGAGGAAGGATGCTGAGCCAAGAGGACCTGGACAAGCTTAAGTTTCCAACCCTCGTTTTTCCTGCTTCTGAGTGATGGGGCTGACAGCGATGTGCACACAGGAGTGCCAAGAACCTAGCAACACTCTGCAGGTGATGCACACATATATGGGGGCCATGCAGGGGTATCCTCTGGGTGCTCATAGGCACAGGAGGAACCACACCGTGGGAAACTATGCCTGCTGCATTCAGTATTTATTGCTTCAGATACAGGCTCACTCTAGAGAGACCAGGCCAGTCACAGATGCCACCAGAGGATACCCTGAAAGGTGGCTGCACCCTGGGCTCTGCCCTGGAGTGAGAGGCAAGAAAGATTCTTGTCCCTCCACTCCTGGAAATTCAAAGACCTCCCCTGCTCAGGGCCCCTGGGGGCCAGGAGACCAGAGTTAGCTGATGGTTCCAAGGGTCTTAGGCCTCTGTGGGAGTGAGGAGAGGGTCCGTGGAAAGCACACCACGGAGGGCATGCTTATGTGGCTATGCAAGGAGTGTACAAGAAGGGGGGTCCCTGAGAGAAGCCGCTCTAGCCTGGGGGCAGAGAGAGGACAAAAGTTCCAAATACAGGGGTTGGGATATTGAGGTTGCAGGTTAGGGCCCCAGGAAGCATAAGGTGCTAGCCAGGGATGCCAGGAACAGCAAGAGGCCAGAGACTGAGGTCCCTGCAAGGCTCGGAGAGAAACTCTTCACTTCTAGGGCTGAGTTCCACATTGTGTTCGTAATCCACAAGGTATAAACGCTGACGTTGGTGTAAACACCTGGTCTCTTGGGAAGGGCACGATCGGTTCCCCAACTCACCACCCCTGCCTGGATCCAGACACCATCAATGTCACAGACCAGGGGACCTCCGGAATCACCCTGGGGAGAAAGAAGGGATCCAAAGGTGTTGAGGTTGCTTGAGCCCGCTGCCTTTATTACACAGGTAGGAAAACAAAGCTCTCTAACCCAGTCCCACCTGGCTCTCTTCTTCATCAGAGTATACAGGACCAATGAATTGGAAGTTCCTAGAAAGTCACAGGGTTGGGTGACTGAGAACTGAAGGTGAGTGGGACCCCTAGCAAATGGGACACACAACCTGTCTCTAAGCATCACAGCTGTGTGTTCAGAGCTGAGTGCAGGGGCTATTTCAAGATAATGCTGTTTGCTTCAGTTTGTTTGGCTTTATCTAGATGTCTCTCTGAGGGCTGGAGAGATGGCTCAGTGGTTAAGAGCTTTGCCTGCTCTTCCAAAGGTCCTGAGTTCAATTCCCAGCAACCATATGGTGGCTCACAGTCATCTGTAATGAGACTTGGTACCCTCTTCTGGCCTGCACTGTATACATAATAAATAAATAAATATTTTAAAAAAAGAAATCTCTTTGAAGTAGCAATCAAGAGGAACTTGGCAGTCAGGGTGTGTAGAAGAGCAAATGAGACAGGATAAGCTTGAAAGTGGGGGCTCCTCATGAAAATACAGTCAAAGGCTCTTATTCAGTCTCTCTTCCTCTCTCTCTCCCTCCCTCCCTCTCTGTCCTCCCCCTTTCTCTACCAATGGCAGAGCCCAAGGCCTTTCAAACATTTGATAAACCCTCTACCACTGACCCACACCCCCACACTCCGATGATATGTATTCTATTTTATTTGAGAGAGGTGAGGCATGTGGTGGAGAGGTGCGCCCCTCCTGTGTGTGCCCGTAGAGGTCAGAGGTCAACACTGATGTCCTCTCTCATTCCCCACCTTACTTTCTGAGACAGCGAGCCTCTGGAAGCTGCCTGTCTCTGTCCCACTGCACGCGCGCGCGCACACACACACACACACACACACACACACACCAGTCCCCGTGATGGCATTATAGACTTGTGCTATCGCACCCAGCTTTTATCTTTGTTTTTTAATACATGGGTGCTGAGGACTCAAATTCAGTTCTTTATGCTTGTGATGCAACAATGGACCATCTTCCCAGCCCTTCAAATATGATATTTGAAAGGGAGACGGCATCGGGGGTTTTTTTTTTTCCGAGCTCGTGTGTGTGTGTGTGTGTGTGTTTGTGTGTGTGTGTGTGTATGTGTGTGTGTGTGTGTGTTGGTGATAGTAGTGGCACTGTTGTTTTATGAGATGCCCAGTCCTTCTGGAAGGTTCTCAGTGTGATGGGAGAGGAACACCCTGCCCACTGGTGAGGGGCCACTGTCTGGGTATGAGTCACTCACGTTACAGGCATCCTTCCCGCCCTCCACGAAGCCAGCACACAGCATATCTTCCAAGATGACAGGCTCCGTGCTGGAAACGGAGTTCTCCTGGTAGTAGGCATTGCAGGTTTGGGCATCAATAAGAGGCACCTCCAGCTCCTGCAGGGTGAATGGTGGTAGGAGAGCTGGAATTGGGAGAGAGCAGAGTTAGAGGAAGAAGATGCTCTGTCTCCTCCCAGCTCCACAGTTTAACTGAACCCTGTGGTCGGGGCCATTTCTTCTGCTTCTTCAACAGAGCCGTGTTTCCCCACATGAAATCCTGAACGTTTTGAAAAGGTGGTACCCCAGGATGAGAACGTAGATTTGTCCTCACAGTCACAAGCTGCGGAGATCTTGGTTCTTCCTCCCCCAGCTGGACACACAGACAGATGTGTGACGGCTCTGTGGGTCTCAGCTTCTCTACCAGTGTCAAGACAACGGAATGGGATGCACACGGGGTGAGGGCACAGGACTACAAGCAAGAACCTATACCTGGTTTCAGAACACTGCCTGTGGTCAAGTCACGTCCATCATGTGACCCTGCTCTTCTTAGCATTCCAGGTATCAAATCAAAGGTGACTTAGGTGCCGAGTGGGTTAAATAAGATGGCCCCAAATTCACATCTACCCAAAACTTCAGAATGTAACCTTGTCATCAAGCAGAAGACTTGTAGATGTGACTGAGGTCACAGTGGATCAGGATGAGAGGCCCTTAACAGTCAGAGAGAGGGGACCTGGGGAGACTCATGTAGTGGAGGTCTGTGTGAACCCCAAGGCCAAGACTGGAGTGATGCAGCTAAGAACCACGGATCGCCCAGCGCTGGCAGAGGTTGAGAGTCAAAGAGTGGTCCTCCCTAGAGTCTTGAAAGAGTTGAGGTCGGATAATACTCTCATTTCAGGCTTCTGGCCTCCTGAACTGAGACTGAACACCTATCTGATTTAGCCTTGGACACTAAAACAAGATGAAATCACAGTTATGATGGCAGGGATGGGAGCCATGCTAATGACAGTTCGAAATGGAAATGCCTTAGACGGCATCAGGCCATGGACCCCTAGCATTAACCCCACCAGGCCAACACTCTTGAGAGCACATTGGCAAGAGAACCAGGACCCCATCAGCTAGTGAAGGCTGCCCCAATTAGCCCCTGGTAAGCACTGTCCACAAGGGGCAAAGCAGCAAAGATAGCAGGAAGATTGTAGTGCAGACTGGACTGGCATCCCTCAGTCCGTGACGGCTGTAACACTATCCTTCTGGTTCTTAAATGTTAGGAGGATTAAATGTTAGGAGGCTGGCAGCAGCCAGTTGGTTGATGGAGGAAGGTCATTGGTTAATTAATAAAGAAACTGCTTGGCCTCATAGGTTAGAACATAGGTGGGTGGAGTAAACAGAACAGAATGCTGGGAGGAAGAGGAAGTGAGCTAAGACGCCATGCCGCTGCTCCCGGCAGGGCAGACACGATGAAGCTCCGATCCAGGATGGACGTAGGCTAGAATCTTCCTGGTAAGCGCACACATTAATAGAAATGGGCCAAGCAGTGTTTATATGAATACAGTTTGTGTGTCGTTATTTTGGGGCATAAGCTAGCCAGGCGGCCAGGAGCCGGGTGGTAGGAACGTGGCCCACAGCTCCTTCAACAAGTTGGTGATGAGCTTTTGTGGCAATGTTTCAATGCACCCTCTGGCGGTGGACATTCTTCGCATAACTCCGTATGGGTCCTGTCTGAGGTTGGGGGCTGGGGAAAGTGTCAAGATGGGCCCTTGTTGGACACACATTTCCACTCTCCCCCTACCCTGCTACCAAACATCCTTACGTCTATTTGTGGCGGTGTTCCCCCATCCCGTGACCCAACACTGGGTGCCAGGGCCCAGGGAGTCTCCGGATTTCGGAAGGCAGACTGGAAGGATGTAGTCATTGAAAGAGACGGATGAAGCCAGCTGCACCAGGGCGATGTCTCCACTGCTGTGCTCATCTTCTGAGTAGCTCGAGGGCTTGATGCACTGGGCCACAGCTCTCAGCTCCTTGGGCTCATTGGCCACAGGGTAGGAGGAAATGGTACCCAGCATTACTGTGTAGGCAGACAGGGGCTGCTCCCTGGGGAGAATGGGAAGGTCAAAGGTGAAAATGAAAGACAATCTTCATTTGGAGGCTCTAATATTGCCGCTGGGCTTTTCTGAGAGCTAAGCACATGGAAGCAATGCCGAGCACCCCCTTTTAAGGGCCACCATTAATGATCCTTGTAACATAGTTCTACCATCATTTCCTCCATGTTTCAGGTATGGAACACAACTAGCAAAGTCAAGCCGTCCATCGGAAGGCCACCTGGCTGTTGAGCAGTACATTCAAGATCTTGGATTCTTGAGATGCTAGGGAGATGGTCAGTGTGTAAGGATACTTGTGGTATAGGCATAAAGACTTGAGTTTGGATGCCCACAACCCAAATAAAAGTCGTGCCCGGCCTGTCCCTATGGAGAGGAGGGAGGTGAAGACAGCAGAGTCAGTAAACGCTTGCTGACCAACTAGCCAGGTGTGCGCAGCAGTGGACCCAAAGAGAAAGCCTGTCTCCCAAAGCTAGGTGAAGGCAAGGACTGACACCCAAGGTCGTCCTCTGATCTTAACACTGGCTGAGGGGGGTCTGGGCCCACATTCGCACACACACATGAACACACACTTTGCATATGCATGCATACTTACACAAAGACCTTGGGTTCTAGAGAACTGTTTTCAGGAACTGTTGATTGGGGGAAGGGGGGGCTGGTGTGTGTGTCTGTGTGTTGGTGTGTGTGTGGTGTGTGTGTCTGTGTGTTGGTATGTGTGTGTCTGCATGTCTGTGTATCTGTGTGTTGGTGTGTGTGTGTGTGTTGGTGGGTGTGAAGGCTCCTGTGCATATATAGACAGCAGAAAATTGATATCAGATGCCCTGCTCTTTCTCTATTACCCTTGACCTTGACCTTGAGACGGACCTTATCACAGAACCAAGAGCTACACTGGAGGTCAGCAATCCCCAGAGATCCTCCTGTCTCCACACACACCCCCAGTACTGGTCACACCTAGCTTTTTACGTGAATTTGGGCAGGGGATTTGAACTCAAGGCCTTATGCTTGCACAGCAAGTCCTACCCTCTGAGCCATCCCCTCCACCCAAGAGTTGATTCTTGGAAATAAGACTAGGTGACTGACTCACCAGGGCCAGCCCAGAAACAGGTAGACATTTCAATACTGAAGGAGCAGGGCCCTGTCTCGTCTCCTGTCATAGTTGGTAGAGGTTATAGTTTAAATGGAGAGATGAGGGCGTCTGGAAGGGAAGTGAGAAAGTCCAGCTGGCGCCAGCCCGCGTGACCCTTAGGGAAACACTCACTGGCTGAAGCAGTGGGCAGCCGTCAACACCCAGTCCTCAGCAATCAGGGAGCCCCCACACACGTGCTCCCCATTCTCCCTCACGCTGACCTGCCAAGGCCACTCGCCTGGCTGGGCATCCTGCCCAGACACAATGCGGCCTGAAGCCCTGGGACGTCCACACACTGCAAAAAAAAAAAAAAAAAAATCAGAAATGGCTGACACAGGGCCACTCTGCCCTCCCGTATGCCCTCAGACCTGGCTCATCTGTCACAACCCCTGGAAACTTGACCAGTGTAGGCCAGAGTATGCCCCCATGCCTGGCCCCTAACAGTACCTGCTCATACAAGGCCACAAAGAACCAGGGTCAGACAGCTCTCTGGGTCTGCCTCTAAACCCATGCTCCTGCTGGCTCCTTCCTGTATTCCTAAGACTTGAAGGCTGAGGCAGGAGGATCAGGATCTGCAGAAGGCCAGCTTTGACTATATAATAAAGTAGAGGCCAATCTGGGCTACAGTGAGACCTGGTCTCAAAACTAAAATACACAGAAGAAAACTAAAAAATAAAAACAAACAAACAAACATCCTAGCCACAAAACGCTCATTCCACACGTCTTCCTGAAGCTACTGCTCCTCACCCACCCATCTTACCGGAATCCAGGAGAGTGCTAGTGCTGTCTGTTGTAGGGGACAAGCTGTAGGAGTTGGTTCTGGGGTTCTCGCTCCCCAGCAGGGCTCCAGGAAACAGGATAAATAGGATGGCAGGTAGGGCCAGCTCCATGATACACTTGCTGGAGGCCAGGGATTTCCAGACGACACTCCAGGAAGGAGGAAGGTGACTTCAGGTCTGTGGTAGTTTCTGGGCTCGCCCTGGGTGGGGCCCAGCCTCCATACCTGCCCTGCAGCCTTGGGAGAGGCATAACACCCCCACTGCTCCTGGGCCTGGAGACCCTAGTCTCCCCACATGCCGCATGCTCTGGGGTCCTCTGGTCTTCCCCATCCTGATCCAGGAGTCAGTGCATCCACAACCCTCATCTTTTGTTGACGTGGGACCAGTGCATAGCGTGCCTGGCACTGCACCAACCACAGAACACACCCAGGCTCCTCGGGAGCTGTTCTGATCACACCCCACAGCTCTGGAACTGAGACTCTGGGGTAAAGGATGTGACCAAACCCCAGAGGGGCAAAGTCAGAGAATTCCACCTTCTGTTCTGTATTGCCGTGTCCAAGGACCCCAAGAGATGGGAGGACAGAGAGAACTGAGCTGATTCCCAGGATGTCCTGGTCAACCAAGCCTCCCTCTGCCCCATCAGCTATCCCCGTTCCAACCAGCCCCTACCCAAAGTCACACTGTCCACCAGTGTCCACCAGAGGGCAGCCATGGGCCAGGCTCTTTGGCTCCAGGAGCCCTCTCAGACATTATGCAAGGAGAAGGGCTTGCCAGCATGGACCTGGAGCAGCAGGAGGCATAGAGACACCCTTTCAGATTCCTGTGGTATTTGTCTTCTCCGCCTCTCTACTACTCTAGAAGTTTCTATTCTGTTGACTACCCTCCACTGTCTCTAAGCAACTCCTTCCATGAAGGCATTACCCCTGGACAGGATCACTGGCCTTCCAAACACCCCAAATCATGCTCTGTGATTACATCACCAGCAGTGGCGTGCCTTTAATCGGCATAATAACCTATGCTTCAGGCTTAAAAGCACTAGTCCTGGATCCTGTTTTATCCAGTATTAAAATCCCTACATCCTCTGTGCACTCTGTTCACCAATATATTTGAAATTTAAAAGAAAAAACAAGGGCTTAGAGTATAGTTCAATTGCTAGAATGCCTGCCTAGCATGCATGAAGCTGTGCTTGATCCCAGCACCGCATAAACAGGCATGGTGGGTATATACACCTGCAATTCCAGTACCCAGGAGACAGAGACAAATAAGTCATCGCTCGGAGTCGCCCTAGGCTGCAGTAGTGACTTTGATGCTGCAGTGGTCTGAGTGAGAATGTCCCCATGGGCTCAGATATTTGAATGCTTGGTCTCCGCTGATATATGTATTTGAGAGGAATTAGGAGATGTGTCACTCAGGATGGGCTTTGAGACTTCAACAGTCCACACCAGGCCAGTCTCTCTCTCTCTGTCTGTCTCTCTCTGTCTCTGTCTGTCTCTCCTCTCTCGCTGTCTTTCTCTCTCTCCCTCTCCCTCTCCCTCTCCCTCTCCCTCTCCGTCTCCCTCTCCCTCTCCCTCTCTCTCCCTCTCTCTCCTTGCTATCTGTGGCTCTCAGCTGCTGTTCCAGTACCGTCCACCATGATGACCACGTATGAATCCTCTGAAACTGCAAGTCCTCAGTTAAACACTTTCTTCATAAGATGAGACTATAGGCAAGTCTGTAGAGCAATTTCATAATTAATGATTCATGGAGGAGGGCTCAGTCCATGGTGGGTGGTGTCATCCTCTGGCCGCTGGTCCTGGGTTCTGTAACAAAGCAGGCTGAGCAAGCCATAAGGAACAAGCCAGTAAGCAGCACCCCTCCATGGCCTCTGCATCAGCTCCTGCCTCCAGGTTCCTGCCCTGTTTGAATTCCTGCCCTGTCTTCCTTCAGTGATGAACAGAGATTTAGAAGTGCAGGCTGAATAAATCTTTTCCTCCCCAAATTGCTTTTGGTTAAGGTGTTTCATCACAGCAATAATCACCGTAACTAAGACACTTTCTTTTTTAGAGTGACCTTGGTCATGGTCTCTTCACAGCTAAGCCAGAGGCCAACCTGGGCTACATGAGACCCTGAGAAAGACAGAGAGGAGAGTGGGGAGGGGGGGAAGAATGAAGGAAGGGCTGATTGAGAGGAGATCATCACCCATCTGCACTCACTGGATGATATACAGAAATCTTGCTGGAATCCTGCAAGACAGTAATATGTTTATTAACCACATAATAAACCAAGACAGTAAATATGTTCGCCAACCATGTGATAGACTCTTGTGTTTGCAAAAGATACTGGCATTTCATGATTCACAACCACTTTTGAAAGCATAGAAACATAAGAATTTTATCTAGAAAGGGTGTTGGAGTTGGGTGTGGTGGCACAGTCCATGACCCTTGCTGTTTGACAGGTTGAAGCAAGAGCATCACAAGTTGAAGGCCAGCCTGAGAGGCAGAATGAGCCCCGATTTTAATGAAAATGAAAAGGGAGAACTGAGGATATAGCCCAGTGGCAGAGCATTGCCTGCCTTTGTGAAGCCCTGGGTTCATCCACCACCGCTGCTGTAACAGCTGTTTCCTTTGAATTGAAACCTTCCCTCCTAGAGAAAGGAGGGAGGATTATAAGTAGTCTAGAAAACTCACAGAGCTGGGGAAAAAGCTCAGTTAGCAAGGTGTTAGCACTTGAAGACCTGAGTCTGAGTGCCAGCATGTGTATAAAAAGCCAGGCATGACGGCACACACTTGGAATCTCAGTGCTGGGGAGGTGGAGACAGACTACAGATGCATGCTGACCAACCTCATCAGCAAGCCTCAGGCTCCACAGATTCTGTCTTAAAACAGCAAACAAACCAGGGTAGAGAGCTGGAGAGACGCTCAGCAGTTAAGAGCAGCTGGTGCCATTGCAGAGGACCAAGCTTGGATTCCGAGTACCCACAGGGCAGCTCTTCTGTAACTTTAGTTCCGGGGAATTGGCTGCCCTCTTCTGGGCTCATGGGCACTGCCTGTATGCGGTGTATTTAGATCCATGCAGGCGAAACACTCAAACATATAACATAAAATCTAATAAATCTAGAAAAAAACAAAGAAGGAAGAAACAAAAAAAGAAAGGAAGGAAGGAAGAGAGAGAGAAGGAGGAGGAGGAGAAGAAAGGAAAGAAGGAAAGAGAATAAACACAGTAGAATGAGCAACGACACCTGCAGCTGACTTCTGAGCTCTACACACACCTGCATAAGCATGCATGCATACACACAGGGGGTGGGGGTGGGGAGGGTTCAGAGAGTCGCACAATAAGATCCATAAAGCCCCTCCTTAGGGTTATAAAGGAAGCTAACAGTTGCTGAGGGGAGGAAAGTTATAGAGCTGGCAGAACCACCTGTAAATTGAGTCATTCACATCTAGGGTGAACTTTGGCTATGCAGCTGCCTTTGCGTGTCCCATGTTCTCATAGATAATCCCAATAAAGTCATTAGTTCACTGAACTACGCTGGGGCTGAATCTTTTCTTTGGTCTGCCATTGGCGTCCTGTCTTGGATAAATAGGCATCTGTTATTTTCTTTCCCAGGAAAAGTCACAGAATACTCCCCAAGAAGGGGGATGGGAAGGGGAGGGGAAGGGAGGGGATAAGGGGAGGGGAGAGAAGGACAGGGTAGGACAGGGGAGGGCAGGGAAAGACAGAAAAGGGCAGAGGAAGATAGGGGAGGGAAGGGAAAGGATAGTTATTAGAATGGCTTACAGGCCGGGCGGTGGTGGCGCACGCCTTTAATTCCAGCACTTGGGAGGCAGAGGCAGACGGATCTCTGTGAGTTCGAGACCAGCCTGGTCTACAAGAGCTAGTTCCAGGACAGGCTCCAAAACCACAGAGAAACCCTGTCTCGA
>NC_022014.1:4160773-4161730 GCF_000317375.1 Microtus ochrogaster
AAAAAAAAAAAAAAAAAAAATAGAATGGCTTACAGGCTGTGGTCTATCTAGCTCGACAATTGCTGCCTCTCAAAAGAAAGGCCAAGGATCCAGCAGTCTTTCAGTCCTTGAGGATGGGTGGCTCACTGGTCTTCAGTCTACACTGGCATCCTGAAGAAGTAGCTTCTAATATTGACAAAGAAATTCATCAGCTGCAGGATAGATGAACCTGCCACAGAGCGTGAGGACAAGCAGGCAAAAAGCAGAAACTCCCTTCTTTCATGTCCTTTTGTGTGGGCTGCCACCAGAATGTGCGGCCCAGATTTTGAGTCTCAAAGGCTCAAGGAAATCCCCCCACAGGTGTGCCCAGCTCCTTGAGTTTAAGTTAATTCCAAATATAATCAAGTTGGCAACCAAGATTAGGCATCACTGCACTGACTGAGCTGTCTCCCTGGGCCCTAGTGTGGAAAATGTTTACTACACATTGACAGTGATACAAAGAGACCAGAGTCCTAGCTCCTGGCTTGAACACAGATCGATGTAAATCCAGAGAGCTATGTTCCATAACCTTTTTCATGATGTCACCCTTTTAAAATATTTGCCCCAGTGAACCAGCTCCACACCCCTCACCTCTGCTTCTCTTAACACTTCCTTCTTTAGCTAGGTGCGTCTTACTGTGCGTCTCTTCTGCTACAATGCTTTAACCAGAACTTGTCTGTATTTCTATCTACACCTATTCTCTCGTTGCTCTGTCCCCATGTAATTTCTATTCAATGTATACAAAGGCCTCTCAAGTCTTCCTAAGGGGAGCCAGGCAGTGGCGGCACACCTCTTTCATCCCAGTGCTCCAGAGGCAGAGGCAAACAGCTCTCTGAGTTCAAGGTCAGCATGGTCTACAGAGTGAGTTCCGGGGCTGCCAGGGCTACACAATGAAACCCTGTCTCAAAAAACCAAAAAGAGCCGGGTGATGGTGGCGCA
>NC_022014.1:4162748-4167910 GCF_000317375.1 Microtus ochrogaster
GTAGACCAGGCTGGTCTCGAACTCACAGAGATCCGCCTGCCTCTGCCTCCCGAGTGCTGGGATTAAAGGCGTGCGCCACCATCGCCCGGCAACCACAGCTGTGATTTAAAAAAAGAAAATGCCCTGACAAAACTAACTTAGGTGGGCCTGGAAGATGGCCGGAGAGCAAAGACGCCTTCCACCAAGGCGGACAGTGTGCATTCGCCCTGGAACCCACACAGTGGGAGCAGAGAGCCAACTCCTGTAAGCATACTCTGAGCTAACACTCGTACTGGGCACGTAAGCACCAACACACACTAATAAATAATATAAATAATTGTAATGTAACTGAAGGTCTGGAGAAGTGACTCGGCAGTCAGGAGTGAGTGCTTGCTGTGCTTTCAGAGGATCAGAGACTGTTTCCAGAAGCCACATCAGACAGCTCAAAGCCAGCTATGACCTCAGTCCCAAGGGAGACAAGGCCCTCTTCTGGTCTTCTCCAGCTCTAAAGCATACACACACACTACACACACCACACACATCACACACACCACACACAAGACACACCACACACACATAAAATACACCACACACCACACCACACACGCACAACACACACAACACACAGAACACAACCCACACAAGACATATCATATACCACACATCCCACACATACCACACACAAACACAGACACCACACACACCATACACACCACACACACACTATAACAACACACCACACACAATACACTCACAACAAGCATTCATCATATACCACACCGCAACATAAACATACCACGCACACTACACAACACATACACACACACCTCAACACACACCACACACAAACACCATACAGATATACACACCACACAATGCACACACACCAAACACACATCATACACACACACAACACACTCAACACACATAGACACACACACAAATCAAAGAAATCATTAAAAATAATTTTTAGAAGCTAGGCACAACAGCACACTATTCCCAGCACTTGGGAGGCAGAGTGAGGAGGATCTCTGTGAGTTTGAGGCCAGCCTGGTCTACAGAGCGAGTTCCAAGACAGACAGGACTACACAGAGAAACCTTGTCTCAAGAGACCAAAATAAACAAATATATTTTTAATTTACATTTTATTTTATGTGTAGAGTATTTGGCTTGAATGCATGTCTGTACGTCACCTGTGTGGCTGGGTGCCAGGCTAATGCCTGAAATTAGCTATCACAGTTTTTTGCTCCTCCCCCATGGTGCTAGAGATCAAGCCCAGGACCCTGGTGCAGCTAAGCCAGCATTTTCCACCTGAGCGACTTCTCCTTCCCTCACCTCAGCCTCCTCAATAGGTCCTTCTGGTGCGTGTGCTGTTCTTCCGTGGGCAGGTCTTCGTTCTTGGCTGTTGTGCAATACTGGGTTAACTTTGTGTGAGTAATCAAAGGTCCTTACTGGGAGAATTAAGTGTGGTCCATTCGTCTGGACTGGTGAGGAAATCTAGAAGCCTAGGCCTAATTGTGACCAGCGACCTTTAGTGTACAAACCTTGACTATGAACGTATTAAGTCCTCTGGGTTCTGTGGGGACAGAGGGTTTGGGTGTGGATGCTCAGCTGGCTGGGCATTTAAAAGGTAAAACAGCATGGCTACATTGGCCCCGCCAGGCAGGCCCTTACTCAAAAAGTAAGAGTTTCTGGCGGCTCCCATGCACTGTGTAGGGCATAGTGCATAGCAACTGGCCGAGTACAGGGCTCTAAGCCCTGCCTATCCTCAAATAGGGCCAGCCTTTGTTGAGAGTATCCCGCAAAAAATCATCACTTCTAACAACAGGTAACACGGCGCTAGACTCGAAGCCAGTGTACCCTGAGGCCTCCTAGGGGTGCTGGCTGAAGACCAGAGCCTTGGTCCTCGAGAAAGCTGTCAGTACCCAAGAGGAGGCATCCAGCGCCTGGGCTCAGACAAGAAAAGGATGGTTGTAGTTCGCTGGCTGAGGCACCACATGAAAGAGTGTTGTGAGACCCGACCCGTCAGGGGTCAGGCCAGGAGAAGGTAGCCAAGCAAGGCTCCCGCTCTGCTGCTTCTCCCCTAGGGGGCGCCACTGAGCCTGGCGTGGCTCCCGACTGCCGCGGAGCGGCCATGGGTGTGCAGGGCCCCATGCCGCTGTTGTTGGTGTTGCTGGTGTGCGTGGCGCTGGGGAAACCTGGTGAGCTAAGGAGATGTCCCACCAGCACTGGGGGAGATGGGGAAGAGTGGGGGACACGAAGGCGTCAGGTGAGGAAATCCCTTTGCGGAACACCTACATACAGAGGTGGCCTCATCTTTTGCATTCCTCCCCCACAGGTCCCAAGAACATCACAAACAAGCTCCTCTCAGGTGACTGATGGGCTCTGTGGAGGGCTGGGTGTCTGCAAACCCCTTGGGAAGGGTTACGGTGGCATCTCTTCGACACTACCCCAGGATACTGGAGGAAGGGGGTGTATAGGTGTGAGGTTCTCCCCAGACTCTCCCTCCCACACACATGTGCCCTGGGGGCGCTATGGGCCTACCTCAGAGCTCAGACGGGCGTCTCTTTTTCTGTTCCAGTGCCTTGTGGCCGCCGGAATTACATTAAGCCACTGATAGTGGGCGGGATAGAATCCGTGCAAGGGCGCTGGCCATGGCAGGCCAGCCTGCGCTTGAAGAAGTCCCACCACTGTGGAGGGAGCCTTCTCAGCCACCGATGGGTGCTCAGTGCCGCACACTGCTTTAGAAAGTGAGTCTGGGGTGGCAGGGGCCAGACGGAGCGGCGATCTTGAACTAGCCTCCTGAGCTCCAAACTGAGCAGCAACTAGTTGCAATCAAATAACCTTCCTCATTGACCTGTGGAGAAAGATGCTTACTGAAACATTCCCATGTGGGTGTGGGCATATTCATTTATGCCCACCGCCCCAGACCAAAACGAATCAGGAAGGCACAAGCCTCATCCCCCCTCCCCTTGGAAGAGGAGGCCGATGTTAGGCCTACTCCAAGGTTGGTTGGCTCGTTTTTGAAGTGGATAGCTCAGGTTGGCCTTCAACATTATGTGTAGCTGAGGATGACTCTCTTGGCTCTGCCCCATGGCATGCTGGGATCGCAGGCATGCACCACCGTGCCTGATCTGTACAATGCTGGAGCTCAAACCCTGGGATTCTCACACTGCTAAGCAAGTGCTGTCACCTGATTCTCATCCTCAGCCCCATTCCAGATATTTGCTCTACTCTGTCCAGGCCCCACAGCAGCCTCTCCATCTTCCGAGTCATCTCTGACTTGTACAGGCAGGGTCCTTAGGAAGTGATGAGACCACTGGGGGCAGTGGTCTTCCTGATCCTCTGATCCCCAGGAACAGGGAGCCATGGTCATGGTCTAGGCTCTGTTCCTACAAGGGGTCCTTAGCCCCAAGAGAAAGATTTGCTAATGATTGGCAATGAGCAAACACGTAGTACTGGCCCCGTGGTGCCCCTCACACAGGTGCCCAGGGGCCCAGGGGGCCAGCATTCCTCCCGAGGGTCCTGATCACGTTCTCCTTCCCTGCTAGGTACCTTGATCCAGGAAAGTGGACAGTCCAGCTTGGACAGCTTACTTCCAAGCCTTCTTTCTGGAACAGGAAGGCCCATTCTGGCCGGTACAGGGTGAAGGACATCATTGTAAACTCTGAAGACACCATGAGGTTCCACGACCTGGCCCTGCTGAGGCTGGCCTCCTCGGTCACCTATAACAAGTACATCCAGCCCATCTGCGTGCTGCCCTCCACCTTCATGTTCGAGCAGCAGCCGGACTGCTGGGTGACTGGCTGGGGGGTCCTTCAGGAAAATAAGAGTGAGCTGGGGCGGAGGGTGGGCATGTGGGGGGGCTAACTTAACAGGATCCAAAGTCCTTCTCTGGTCTCTGGAGCTCTGCAAGTCTCCTGCCTACCTGCCTGCCCCCCTGCCCGCCCGCCCACCTCCCTGCCCGCCCTCCTGCTTGCCTGCCCGCCCCCGCCCACCATTCTCATTCTCCCTTCATTGCCTTTCTCCTTGTTCAGCCTGTAAGGAGCTTCCTTCTCTTCTGGAGCAGGTGTGGTCCAGTGACCAGATTTGCAAGAGAGGGACTCTTACTTAGCCAGGCCTGCAATCCCCAGCCAGCCGGGATGAGTACTCACGGCCTTGTGAAGAAAGTCTTTTTTACCGTGAGATTTACTTTACTCTAAAACATGAACGTGCACAGTGCTGTAGTGTAGTTCAGGGGTCAGTAGTGTGGTCACAAAGCTTGTCCTGACCAGGTAACCGCTCAGCTTCTAAGATCAGGCATGTTCAGAGTGGTGAGGCCATAGACTGGCACCAATTCTAATTACAACATTTTCATCACTTCAAAAAGAAAGCCTGTCAGCCTGGTCTACAGAGCAAGTTCCAGGACATCCAAAGCCTCGGTAGGCAAGGTGGTATAATCTCAGCACTTGGGAACTGAAGGCAGGAAGGTCAGGAGTTCAAGTCTGTCCTTGACTCCATAGTCTAGACCACATAGCAAGTTTGAGACCAGGCTGGACTGACTGCAGGACTACATGTAGCTCATACCCTCTGTCACTTCTTACAGTCCCTCATTTCCCTGGATTCTGTAGCCCCTGGCAGCCCAAACCCTCTTTCTGTCCCTGGATAGTCAGAGAAGATGGCCTTTTCTGCCGGGGTTCTCTCTTATAATTAGTGTCTTCATATTGCCCCCCTGTGGCACTTGTGGGTACTGCTTCTCTCTTCTTCAGTTCACATACCATTATGGAACCACCTCTTAGGGTGTTCACAATACTGTCCCACTAGGGATCTTCATTCACACCCAGCTTTTACTCCTCATTAACCCCTCCCTACAGCCCTGATAACCATGACCCAGCTCTCTGAGCGTGCAACCATCATTTTCAGGTACTGCCCACAGTTGGAATACAGTTTGGGGTCCTGTGAGTCTGGTTTCTTTCACATAACAATCCCATCTTGAAGATTTACCCCTTTTTTCTCCAACTTGAATGCCTTTATTTCTTTCTTTAAAACAAAAAACTATGTCGTTTACTCCATGTGCATGTGCATTATATTGTATGTGCTGTATGTGTGTGCACGTGTGTTATGTGTATATATGTCTGGTGTGGTGTGGTATGTGTGTGTGTGTGTGTGTGTGTGTGTGTGTGAGAGAGAGAGAGAGAGAGAGA
>NC_022014.1:4168010-4170420 GCF_000317375.1 Microtus ochrogaster
GAGAGAGAGAGAGAGAGAGAGAGAGAGAGAGAGAGAGAGAGAGAGAGAGAAACTTACAAAAGGAGTTGGTCTTCTTCCATTAAGAGGGAGTGGACTTGGGCCCTCAGGTTTTGCCTTTGCACTGAGCCATCTCGCCAGCCCTAATTTCTCCTTCTTACCTAATTGCTGTGGCTGAACTTCCAGGATATTGTGCACAAAGCGGCATCCCCACTCATTATGACTCTTGGAAGGAAAGCGTTTTGGTTTTCACCACTGAGTGTGATTTAGCTGTGGTTTTGTGGACGTGGATTTCCTTTGGATCCTAGCTTGCTTAGCACTTTTATCAAAAAAGAGCACGGAATTTTGTATTTCTTGGAGTTGGGGGGGGGTATGTGCATCTTCGTGTGTGTGTGTGTGCAGTTCCATGAGTAAACAAGTGTGCATGTTCATGTGACCAAAGGCCAAAGGTCAGCACTTCACTGCACTGGGATTGCGGACGCACGCTGCCATGTCTGGCTATTGGATTCTGATTTGGTTATGCAACAGAGTTTAGAATTGCGGTGGATGCTCTCGGCAGAGATGGAGACTGTTTTCCCTTCATTCCGTCAGTGTGTGCCGGTTTTCCTTGGCAGCGCTCCCTTGCACCTGCTCACAGATCGCAGTCCTTTCCTGTGCTGACAGGCTCAGTTGCTGCATGCTCAAATCTTTGCAGAATATTCGTTTCTTATTTCATTATTTATCTCTACAAAGCCCTGGCTGTTCTGGAACTCACCATGTAGACCAAGCTGGCATCAAACTCACAGAGATCCACCTGCCTCTGCCTTTCAAATGCTAGGATTAAAGGCATGCGCTCCCACATCTGGCTTTAGGATATTCATGCAGAGCCCTCTTCTGGCCTGCAGGTATACACACAGACAGAATATTGTATACATAATAAAGTAAATAAATGTACAAAAAAGAAAGAAAGAAAGAAAGAAAGAAAGAAAGGAAGGAAGGAAGGAAGGAAGGAAGAAAGAAAGAAAGAAAGAAAGAAAGAAAGAAAGAAAGAAAGAAAGAAAGAAACTAAAAACAGATCCTCTAGTCTTCTTCCAACTTCAGACCCTGGTCTCACTCCGTGGCCTAGTGGGGAAATCAGAAAGGGTTTCTCTCGTTCACCTGTTTTTGGGGCGAGTTCAAAAAGGATTGCATGCAGCTCCTTTTTCTTCACATGTTGGTAGAATTCACCAGTGAAGCCCCTGGCACCTTCCTTTGCTGGGGGATGTTGATTGCTAAGTCCCTCTTTGTTTATTATAGGTCTGTCTTAAATCTGCTTAACAGTGTATGAGGCGCAGGGCTTTCTCTGCACTGACTTGGTGGGTAGACTCTGGTCTGCCGGCATACAGTTCTCCCTAGTATTTCCTTGTTGCCCTTTTTGGTTTGTTTGTGCTACTGTTTTTATGAAATAGAGCTGGGGTTTGTTAAAATATTTTAATATAATTTTAGCACAACTGTTAAGGAAGAGATACTCGGAGCTGGAGAGATGGCTCAGAGGTTAAGAGCACTGTGTGCTCTTCCAGAGGTCCTGAGTTCAATTCTCAGCAACCACATGGTGGCTCACAGACATCTATAATGAGATCTGTTGCCCTCTTCTGGTCTGCAGGCATACGTGTAGACAGAATGTTGTATACATAATAAATAGAAAAGAAGAAAAGAAAAGAAAGAGATGCTCAGAAAGAAAGAAGCATTCACAAGCACTAGTGTGGCTGACAGATGGCTCAGAGGACCAAGAGTCTTGCTACCAGCCTAACCACCTGAGTCTCACCCCAGGTCCCATGTGGTGGAAGTAGAGAACTGGCTCCCGAAATTAGAGAACTGGCTCCCGAAAGTTACCCTCTGACTTTCACCATGCTCCCCCACCATAAATAAATAATTATTTTTAAAAAATTAAAGAGCATGGGTGTGGCCTCCTTGGAAGGGTCCTTTTTGGTTCTTTTTACTTTTATTTATTTATTTGATTTGATTTATTTTTAGGATAAAGTCTGTGTAGTACAACTTACTATGTAGACCAGGTTGGGCTCAAACTCACAGAGATCCACCTGCCTCTGCCTCCCGAGTGCTGGGATTAAAGGTGTGCACCTCCACTGCCCAGCCAGCCAGCTCTGGATTTAATTTGCTCTTGTTTCCTTAGATACGAAGGGAAGTTGTTGGTTTGTGGTTTCCTTTCCATTAACGTAAGCATTGGCAACTATCAGCTTCTTCCTGAAACTGCTTTGGCTGTTTCACATAAATTTTGGCCTGTGGCATATTAATCTTTATCTTCCTTGTTTTGTTTTTGGGGTAGCATCTCAAATAGCCCAAGTTGATCCTAAACTTTCTTTTTTTTTTTTTTTTTTTTTGGTTTTCCGAGACAGGGTTTCTCTATGGTTTTGGAACCTGTCCTGGAACTAGCTCT
>NC_022014.1:4170520-4173635 GCF_000317375.1 Microtus ochrogaster
TGTAGACCAGGCTGGTCTCGAACTCACAGAGATCCGCCTGCCTCTGCCTCCCGAGTGCTGGGATTAAAGGCGTGAGCCACCACCGCCCGGCGATCCTAAACTTTCTATATACTAGCTGAGAATGGCTTTGAACTTCTGATCCTCCAACCTGATCCCTACTGAATGCTGGGATTAGAAGCCTGTTATAACACACCCAATTTATTCTGGTTTTTGTTTGTTTTGTTTTGGTGGTGGTTTTTGGGCGGGGAGCCTCCGTGGTTTCTGAGCATCAAACTAACTCTTGAAGTCCCCTTGAGCTGGGGTTGACAACTCACTTCTCTCTTAACAATTTGTGTTAAACAAACAAACAAACATGTATGTCTATGCGTGGCAGCCAGAAGAAGACAATCAGGTGTCTGTCGTTCTACCTCCTTTGACACAAGTAAGCTAGACTGACAGGCAGCAGCTCGGGTCCTGCCCCCAGGGCCTTGTCGCTGACAGTCTGTTTATGACGTGCCTCTGAGAGGGTTTCTCTGAGCTTGTCCTACTTAGAGTTTATTCCCTTATTGAATCTGCCCTTTGTCTTTCAACGACTTTGCGACTATTTTAATCTTTCTTTAGTGTGTGCGTGAGAGAGAGCTTTGGGTACATGTGGTATACACAAATGGAGATCAGGGTTTTGAAGTACTGTGTATTTATGTATTTTTCTTATTTCTTTTCTATTTTAATTTTAAACAAGGTTTCTCTGTGCATCTCTGGCTGTTCTGGAACTCACTCTGTAGACCAGGTTGACCTCGAACTCAAAGATCCATCTGCTTCTGTCTCCCAAGTGCTGGGATTAAAGGTGTGCACATCACCATCTGGTTTGTTTTTCTTGTTTCTACTGTAGCACAGTGTGCCCAGGCCTGGCTGACCCATGCATTCTCTGCCTCCCACCTTGAAATAGGGACGCTGAGATTATGGACGCAGAGCTCCACATCTGGCACCCACATAGGCTCTGCGGACTGAACACAGTAATGGGGGGCTGTGGGGATCGAACTCAGGTTGTCAGGCTTGAACTCAGGTGCCTTTACCCATAAGCCATTCTATGGGCCCTCGGATTGTTTCTTAGACATTTAATTTATGTGTATGTGTGTGTACCTGAGTGTGTATATATGTGTGTGCACATGTGTACAGGAACCTACAGAGGTCAGAAGAGGCACCAGATCCCCTGAGGATAGAGTTACAGACAGCTGTGAGTCTCCATGCAGGTTCTGGGTCCTCTGCAAGAGCAGTAAGTGCTCTTAACATTCCAGTCCTAACCCTGGGAATATTTTTAGGACAGTGTTTTGCTTAGTAGTCTAGGCTGGCCTGAAACTCACAATCCTGTCACCCCAGTGCTGAGATCCTAGGCATGTGCCACCAAGCCTGTAAATTTGGGGATTTCCACCTTGGGTCCCATAATCTCAATCTCTCTCAGCATCCCTAGCACCTCCCACCTGTGCTTGGGCAGAAGAATTTCTCCACTGGATTACTCAGGAGCTAGTTCTTCCGCTGCAGAAATAGAGGGACCGGGACTCAGGGAAGCTTCTCCTTAACTGCCTGTCTACCCACCGGTTCCTTCTGTCCATGGACTGTCCATGGAATGGGGTGATCAGCAGGGGCACCACTACCATGGAAGGTGTGCCCTCCCTACTCCTCCTCCCACAGAGAGTAGAGGAGACCCTAATACGGTGCTCTGTCTGTCCTCCTCCCAGAACCTCTGCCACCACCCTACCACCTCCGCGAAGTGCAGGTCAGCATCCTAAGCGACAGCAGATGCCGTGAGCTGTTCAGCAGTCCCTCTCTCCATCCCTTCATCAGCAGTGACGTGTTCTGCGCTGGTGCTGAGGATGGCAGTGCAGACACCTGCAGTGTGAGTGTGCCTCCCCTACCCCTCCGAGGAAGCCCACCCTGCCTCACCCAAGACCTGAGGGCTCTCTCCACATCTGCCATCAACCTGTCCTCAGGGTTCATCCACGCAAATCACCTACAGCCCCTAACCTCCCAGCCCAAAAACATACCTCTTATTTTCTATGCACAATATTTTTCTCCATCCCTGAGCCCCTCGGAGGTAGAAGCCATGGCCCTACTTTTCTGATAAGGAGGCTGAAGCTCTGCTGTTGCCAGGGGGAGAAGGAGGATCCTCACCCAGTCCTCTGCCTGAAGTGTTCCCTATCCCCATGGCCTCTTTCCCCGCCCCACCTACCAACTCTCAGGCTCACCCCTGCTGCTCCTCAGGGTGACTCGGGAGGACCCTTGGTCTGCAGCATGGATGGTCTCTGGTATCAGATTGGAATCGTGAGCTGGGGAGTAGGCTGTGGGCGGCCCAATCTGCCTGGCCTCTACACCAACGTGAGTCAGCACTACGGCTGGATCCAGACCATGATGGTCCTCAACAGTGCAGTCAGGTCTGCTCTGGTGCTGCCACTGCTGTCCCTCGCTCTGCTCCAGGCTCCCTGACTTCTGAGGCCCGCCTGAGCCCATGAAGCTGCAGCTTCGGGGCTAACAGCCCCTTCACTTCCCCAAACCCCAGGACATTCGGTATTGGGTAGGGACATCCTGTGTCTTCTGTCTCCTTTGTCAATAAACTCTTGCGCATACTGAGTTGGCCTGTGCAGAACATTATGGAGAACCGGTGACTTCCTGGACACTACCCTGTGTTCCCCTTGAGCAATCCAGCCCACGCCCCATGATAGCTTGTCTAGGCTTTGGTTGCAGTGACTATAGTGTGGACTGGAGACCCAGCTCCACGGTGCTGCCTGCAGTGACCTGCAGTGGCCTCCAAAGTTCCTCCGGAGCTCTGCCCATGTGAAGCTGAGATTCCTGACTACATGCACACAGAATTTCAGGATAGACCAGCGTCTAATCAGAGCTTCTGTTGTTGTGGTAGAAGGCCATGACCAAGCGGTGTGAAGCACACCTTTAATCCCAGCACTTGGGAGGCAAAGAGACTGCTCTCTGAGTTTGAGGCGGTCTACAGAATGAGTTCCAGGACAGCCAGGACTACACAGAAAAATCCTGTCTTGAAAAATCCCCCAACAAGCCGGGCGATGGTGGCGCATGCCTTCAATCCCAGTTCGGGAGGCAGAGGCAGGCGGATCTCTGTGAGTTCGAG
>NC_022014.1:4174569-4175197 GCF_000317375.1 Microtus ochrogaster
ACCCACACATGCTTGCCCTTACTCAGCCCACTTTCTCCCTTTTTCTACAGTTTAGAACTCAAACCAAGGAATGTTTCAGGACAGGCTCCAAAGCTGCTACAGAGAAACCCTGTCTCGAAAAACCAAAAACAAACAGGAAATGGCACCACCCACTTTTAGACTGGGTTCTTCCTACATCACTTAGCATAATCAGGTGATCACACACACACACACACACCCCAGACAGATTTAAACCTCCTTGCTGCAGCGAGGTGGCTCCCACCTTTAATCCCAACACTCAAGGGACAGGGCAGTTGTATCTGTGGGTTCAGGGCCAGACTGGACTACAGAGCTAGTTCTAAGCCAGGGATGCACAGAAACCCTGTCTTGAAGAGAGAGAAAGGGAGGGAGGGAGGGAGGGAGGGAGGTTGGTCGGTCCTTTTTGAAGTGATTCTACATAGTGTGAAGTTGATACGTGAATTGACCATCACACAGGCATTGTGGCACACTGCCCTTACTCCCTCCTGAACTGGGGACACACAGAGAAGAGACAAGCGGCTCTCTGTATGTCTAATGTGTTCCAGGGCAGCCAGGGCTATAGACAGAGAGAGAGTGAGAGAGAGTGAGAGAGGGCGAGAGAGCGAGAGAG
>NC_022014.1:4175655-4178353 GCF_000317375.1 Microtus ochrogaster
AAGAAAGGAAAAGAAGAGTGCTCAGGGAAAAGAGAAGACACAGGCAAGAGTTGGTGCAGAATCTCCAAGGAAGCCACAGTAGGTGGCTAAGCAGTGGCCATATATGTGATTTTTCTTTTTTTTTTTTTTAAGATTTATTTATTTATTTATTATGTGTACAACATTCCTTCCATGTGTGCCCGCATGCCAGAAGGGGGCGCCAGGTCTCACTATAGATGGCTGTGAGCCACCATGTGGTTGCTGGGAATTGAACTCAGGACCTCTGGAAGAGCAGTCAGTGCTCTTAAACTCTGAGCCATCTCTCCAGCCCCATATATGTGATTTTGAGTGGCTCCTGAAATTACAAAAAATTGCTAAGGAATTTCTTTCTCTTTTGCTTCTCTTTTGTTATTATTATTTTATTTGTTCGGTTAGTTGGTTTTGGTTTTTTGAGACAGTTTCTCTGCGTGATCCTATCCATTCTGAAACTCAGTCTGTAGACCAGGCTGACCTCGAACTCAGAGATTTACCTGCCTCTGCCTCCTGAGTGCTGGGACTGAAGGTGTGTGCTGCTGCCACCCAGCTCATTTTTTTATTTGTATGAGTGTTTGCCAAAATGTCTATCTATGCACCACAATATGCATGTTTGGTGCCTGAGAAATCGCCTCCCTTTTAAAAACTAAATGAAAGACTGGAGCTCAGCAGTCTTTTTAGAGTACTGACTGCTCTTTCAGAGGACCTGGGTGTAATGCTATGTCCTGTCCCTTTAAGACACAAGCCCCACCCACTACCTCCCCTGTCCACCTCCGAGACAGGCAGATCTTCTTTCCTGCCTGCAGCCCATTTCTTTCCTTTTCTGTCTCTCCAAAGAGGTAGCTACTGCTGTAGAGGTAGCTGCTGCCATGGGTGGCTCCTCTTATCTCCCCCACCCCTGCTCTTCCCCCTTACCTCCTCCCCCCTTCCCTTCCATAACCCACGAAATAAATACCCACTTCCTCTACATGGCATGCCACCAGTCTGTCTCTCTCACCCACCATGCAGCTCTGTGCCTAAAACCCACTGGCCCTCATTGCCTGTGGGCCACTCAGGGGCTCCCTGCCTGGAACCCAGCTGCCTTCGTGGCCTGCCAGCCACAACCTGCTGCCTGCTGCTGCTCGGGGACCTGCAGCGTGGTCTCATGGCCTGCTGCCCACTGCCACCACTCAGGGACCTGCAGCGTTTCTGCCGCTGCCCACCCTCAGGGAACCTACACATTTTATTTAAACCATAACACCGAGTTCCCTTGCCATCAGTCTCATGTCAGCTCATTGCTACAGACATTCAGGACTGCTCATTGCTATTTTACCATTATTTTAAATTTCTCTATATAAAAGGAATATTGGCTAATGTGGTAGCTCAAGCTCCTTAATCTTGGCACTCCAGAGGCAGAAGCAGGCAGATTGCTGTGAATTCAAGACCAGTCTGGTCTACATAGCGAGTTAGGACAGCTAGGGTTACACAATGAGACCTGGTCTCCAAAAATAAATAAATAAATAAATAAATAAATAAGTGTGATATCTGTCTGTAGACAACTTTTGCACAGATTTTGTTAATTGGTGGTGCTCTTGCCCTTCAGTAGGCAAGAGATGTTGCCAGACTCTGGGGGAGAGGACTTCCTTTGTCTTTCTGTCCTGCCTCAGACCTTCTCCTGCTAAGGGAGCATGAAAGATAACTTACAGAAATGATTCTATCTCCAGACTGTCTGGAGGCTGAGAAGACAGGTGAGCAGAACTCACTGTAACCTGCCCCTGAGTGTGCCCATCACATCAGCACGGTGTGCCCATGCAGCCCATCGGAAGCTCAGGACTTAACCGCATGTAGTTTATTGGGGAATGCAAGCCCAGGCTGCACAGGAGAGCGGGTGTGCTGCTTTCTATGGCTGTAATGGAAAGACCGAGGCTGATGGGGAGATGAGCGCAGTCTGCTTCCTTTGGGTAGGCTTTCAGGGTGCTCTCTTCCTTCTTCCAAGGTTCAGATCGCGAACGTTCAACCAGCTGCAGACTTTTCCCCTGAACTGAGCCTAATTCTCAAAAAGGGCTCATCTCCGTGCTCCATGCCCTCCAACCTTGCCCCGTCACTCCAGACTACAGCTGCCAGGTCCTGTGCCAGATGGGTGTCCACCCTCTGAGGCCTTATGCTCACCTGACTTTCAAAGTTTGGCCCAGGACCCGAGAGCTGACCCTGTGCTCCGAAGTCCCTCCCAAATGCACCAGGCTTTAGTCTTCCTAACAGCCACAGACGCTGCAGTAGGG
Organism: Microtus ochrogaster; assembly: GCF_000317375.1. Lineage (NCBI taxonomy): Eukaryota > Metazoa > Chordata > Mammalia > Rodentia > Cricetidae > Microtus > Microtus ochrogaster. The sequence continues at coordinate 4,177,926 of NC_022014.1, forward strand.
CCTGACTCACCTTCTAGGGCAGCCAAACCTGGACCAACACAAGATCCCAGAAGTTCGAGGAGAATGGGCCATTTGTCTTCCTGCAGTTTTATAGAATTTGCCCCATGCCTGGCACTGCTACAGGTTCTGCCTAGTTTGCTCAGTTAATCTTCACAACAGCCAAATGGTTGGTTTTATAGATGAGAAAAGCGGGGTATGCAGGGAGCTGAGAAACTCCCACCAAGGGCTCAGCTTTAGAGAGAGGACCTGAGCCAGTGGGATCAATTGATACCATCACCACTGCCCTCTGTCCCTTCCTCCTGCCCCGCCCTGCCATTCTTCCCCCACCTCCCTCTCTGTCGGTCTCTCTGTCTGTCTCTGTCTCTCTGTCTCTGTCTCTGTCTGTCTGTCTGTCTCTCTCTCTCTCTCTCTCTCTCTCTCTCTCTCTC
>NC_022014.1:4178453-4185527 GCF_000317375.1 Microtus ochrogaster
CTCTGTCTCTCTGTCTCTGTCTCTGTCTGTCTGTCTGTCTCTCTCTCTCTCTCTCTCTCTCTCTCTCTCTCTCTCTCTCGTGTGTGTGTGTGTGTGTGTGTGTGTGTGTGTGTGTGTGTGTGTGGTGCTGGGGGTCAGATCTGGGACTTCAGATAAGCACTGAGTTATCCACCCCCAACAAATAAGGGAATTGTGTTTATTTGAGACAGAGTCTCTCGTAGCCCGGGCTGACATTAAACTGGCTGTAGCCAAGGATGACCTTGAACGTCTGATCCTCCTGACTCCATCTCTGAAGTGTTGGATTCTTGGCGTGTGCCACCGCACTCGGTTCATGTCATCCCGGGTTAAAACACAGGGTCTCGTGCACTCATAGAAACACCCTGACATCTTAGTCACCTTCTCAAACCCCACGTGTGGCCTATGGCTGTGGACAGCAGAAGCCATGTCTGCAGGCTGGCTTCCTCCCTACATCCAAACACTGGATCTGGGCCACAACAGCGGCCTCGTCTCTAGAGCTCTGTCTTGCTTCCAGCTGTCGCCTTGCTCCTCTTTCCCCTTACCTCCATGCCGGCTCTGTACAGAGCACAGCTCTGCCTACTAGAAACTCTTGGAATGAACAAACTAAGACTATAAGTCCATGACTATAACTAAGTAGCAGGGGGCTGGAGAGATGGCTCAGCAGTTAAGAGAACTGGCTGCTCTTCCAGAGGACCCTGGTTCAAGTTCCAGCACCCACATGGCAGCTCACAACTGTCTGTAGCTCCAGTTACAGGGGGTTGAACCCCCTTACACAGACATACATGCAGGCAAAACACCAACTTACATAAAATAAAAATAAATATTAAAAAACAAAAAAACAAAATAGCAGAAGCAGGTTAACTTTATAAAGAAAGGAGATTCCTCATCTTACAGTTGTATAGCTGCAAAGCTCATTTCAGTTCTTGTGTTCCTTGTTCTACCCTGGCCACCCCCAAACCAGAGTATTCCCCGGTGTAGTGCATACTGCTGCTTGTGGCCAAGTGAGGTGCTACAGCAATTTGGAACCCGTCGTTCTCCACTCCAAGCTCATACAGACCTGGGATCCAGAAGGGACTGGCCAGGTTGGGTTTGGTGGGCAGTCAGCTGCAGGCCTGAAATCCAGGATGTGGGTCTGGGGTCTGGGCTTTCACATGGGGCCAGCTGGCCTGGCTGAGCTGGGATTACTGTGCAGAACAATAGAGCTCAGAAGCCCCAGCGAGCAGGTTTCACAAGGCAGCAGGATCCGGTTTAGAGATGAGCTGCCAAGGATCTTCTGGAGCTTCCTGGCCTAACCACAGCTCCCCAGCCCCCACCCCGCTTCTCAGTGCCTGGTGTCCTTTTCCTACACCTCTTAAGTTCTGCTCAAAGCATCTTTGTTTGCGGCTGCTCAGGTGCTGCCACGGCTCCGCCTTGGTCTTGTTAATTACCTGGGCCTCCACCTCCTCTGTCTTTTAAGTCCCCAGGCCCTCCCCTGACCCCAGTCTTCAGAGAGGACACCAGGCTTCAAGGGTGAGAGATGGGTCCAAGGGCCGCAAGGAAATGAAAGATGGGGCCTGGAGAGTGAGGATCCAGGGTTCCTATTGAGGCCTAAGGGGCCTGGATCTCAGAGGCCACAGAAGCTTGGTTAGAGCTGGTCAGTGGAACCTAGGTACCTAAAGGTGTAGAGCCTGGGTGGCAGGGGCAGGGCTAGGACCAAGTAGAAACTAATGGCAGACAGAACTGCCACAGAGGTGCTGAGAGGGGTTGGATGTGGCCGCTGGCCTAGAATGTTCCCTTCTGCTCCCTGCCCTCTCTAGACCAGAAACCAAGCCTTGAGTAACATTACCTGTACCCAGGCCAGCCCTGAAGATAGAATGAGGGGTACTTCCCACCTCCAGATCCTGCTCCTGTTGGTGCTGGGTGAGTGGGGCAAGCGTCAGGGGTGTTGCCGCAGAGACATTGGCTGCAGACTGCTTGCCTCGCCTCTCCCTGAGCCTGGAGCCTCTAGAGCACCGAGGGGCATTCTGGTCTTTCTTCCAATGCATGGCATCTCTCTGGCACTGACCTTGGGTCTCCAAATCTGAGTGTGCTGTATGTATATTGTGCTGATTCCCACTCCAACCTCCCCGTGCTCTGGGGAGGGTGGCAAAGGCTACCAATGGCACAGAAGCTTGGCATGAGGTCAGTGTAATAAATATACTCTACCTTCTACCTAATCTCTGACCCAGGCTCTGTTACCTGGCACCAGATCCCTAATTTACTTCCTTGCCTGCTTCCTCCTACAGGAGCCAGAATGCAGAGGTGTGCAGGTAAGGAAGCCTCAGTAGCATCTCTTCCCCAGCTTGGCCCTATCCCCCTTCCTACAACTACTTCCAAGGCCCCAAGGCCCAGCCAACCCTCACTGCCCACTTGTCCTGTCGCAGCTTGTGGGCAGCCCCGTATGTCCAGCCGAATCGTGGGGGGCCGGGATGCTCGGGATGGAGAATGGCCATGGCAGACAAGCATTCAGCACCGTGGAGCCCATGTGTGTGGGGGGTCACTCATTGCACCCCAGTGGGTGCTGACAGCAGCTCACTGCTTCTCCAGGTCAGCACTCACTCACTATTCCAGCTCCAGAAAAAAACAAGGCCTGGGGGAAAGTGGAGGTGCGGTCTGGGGAGGTGTGGGCGGTGCTGGCTTCTGACAGGCCCTAGGCCCACGCATGGTCAGCAGCCCCCACGCATGGTCAGCAGCCTCCATGTCTATTCTGCAGAGGGACACTGCCATCAGAGTACAGCGTGCTCCTGGGAGTACTGAGTCTGGGTGTCACATCATCCCGTGAGCTCTTGGTTCCTGTATTGCGGGTGCTGCTGCCCCCTGACTACTCTGAGGATGAGGCCCGTGGTGACCTAGCACTGCTGCAGCTACGTCACCCGGTGTCCCTGAGTGCCCAAATCCAGCCTGTCTGCCTGCCTGCACCAGGATCCCATCCACCACCAGGGGCTCCATGCTGGGTCACTGGCTGGGGTAGCCTCCATCCAGGAGGTAAAACACAAAGTCAGGCTATGGGGTCTGGGGGGGGGCACCCCATTCTCCTCCAGCTCTGACTGTGAGTCCTGGTCCCACTGTAGGACCCCAGCCATGTGTGGGAACCCAAACTTCCCTTCCACTCCGACTCAAGGAGTTCTGACTGCAAGAACCCTCCCACTCATCTTTTCCCACTGAGCCCACTTCAAGCCATGCTGTCTCCTGATTCTCAGATCTCTCCCTCTTCTCTCAGTGCCACTCCCAGAGGGGCGACCCTTGCAAGGAGTGAGGGTGCCACTACTGGACTCTCGCTCCTGTGACCGCCTCTACCACGTGGGGGCCAATGTGCCCCAGGGTGAGCGCATAGTGCTACCAGGGAACCTGTGTGCTGGCTACCGCAGGGGCCATAAGGATGCCTGTCAGGTGTGTCTGCTAACCCACACCCTCTGGGATCGGTTCCCCGGTCTCTTACCTCCCTAGAACCCAGGACCCAGGAGGCTGCAGACTCCCAACCTAGAGCTACCACCCCAGAGAGCTGGACCTAGAAGAGTGGCCTTGAAAAGCTGCTGGAGGGCTGTTACCTAAGCTCGCGCCTTTTTCCTGCAGGGTGACTCTGGAGGACCCCTGACCTGTATGGAGTCCGGCCGCTGGGTCCTAGTGGGTGTGGTGAGCTGGGGCAAGGGCTGTGCCCTGCCCAACCGTCCAGGTGTCTATACCAATGTGGCCAAGTACAGTCCCTGGATCAGGGCTCACATGAGCCTCTGATACTGGCCGATAATGCGAATCTGGAGCTTCCTGGCCCAGATTCTACACTGGCCCATCCTACACTGAGCCTGAGATGCTGAGTCCGGCTGCCCATCCCCCTGCCTCCTCTCTTCCCTGAGGCCATCTTCTGTCACTGGGAATTTTCTGAGTCCCCACTGTTTCACTTCTGCCCTCTCCTTTCGGCATTTCCTTCTTTTGGCTTTAGAGAAGGGAGACCAGTTGGTGTTCCTCTGACCTGTGTGCCCTTTGTTTCCCTGGAGGAGTCAGACAGATTTAAAGCATAAGAGGAACTCTGCGCCAGAGAGAGTCTCCATTGTCAGGCATTACGAGTAGCACAGGGCAGTGACAGCCAGCAGGAGAGAGAAATCTGTAATCACCATTCTGCCCACACTCAGGAGACTGGATACAAATTTCTCCCATCTTCTAATCTCTTAGCTTCACACTGGGAAAGCCCTCAACAGAGAACTCAACTGAGCCACCACGCTTTTGATCCACAGGTTTTTGATTTAATAAATTTATGTTGTTTTAAGCTGCTACCTTTGTGGCAATTTGTTACATGGTCATTAAATCTAGTATACATAGGTTTCTCCCCACTGTGATGGAGACATGCCAGAGGGAAACATACCCGCCCTCTGTGCTCCAGGAGGCTCAAGAAGCCCAGGAATACTCATACCAATAGATAGAGGTCGGCTCCTGGAGCACCAGGGAGAAGAGAAACAGAAAGAGATCCGGAAAATTTCGAAGCCTTCTCTGAGGAGCTAACAATGAGGAGGCGGAAATGTGGTGGAGAATGATCAAAGGCCTGAATGTATCTGTTTCTTCCCCTCTCCCCTGTCTCCTCCTATGCCAGGAATCCAGAGGACAGTACTAGGTAGATCAGGAAAGGGGCAGAGCTCAAGGTTGCTCTTCCTGCCCAAGGCTAAGAGCAGTCCACTCTGGAATAGACCTGGTCCATCTTTAGCAGGACGATAGGGTCAAGGGTGCCCAGGACAGGGCCTCCCTATGGCAGGACCCTGGAGCTCCTGCTGGGAAGATGCTGACTGCTCACAATGTCACTGTGAGGGCTGCACCCCACTCCCTTCTCCGTTACCTGCCGCCACCATCAGCCTTCCTAGAGCCAGTCAACCCTGCAGGAAGCCTAAGATGGCAGCACCTGAGGAAACACCGTAAAGAGAAGCACCTCAGGGCTAGGGCTTGCCATAATATAAATCACAAGCCTATCCAGACAGCCCAGCATTCCTAAGGTCTGACCAGGTCACCAGAGAGATCGCAGAAGCAGAGAACTAGGCAGGGATCAGTTAATGACACCTTGTTCTCCTTGTGATGTGTGCTCGAATGAGCGGAGGGAGGGGCTCCCTGCACCACTTCAGCAAAGACTTGGTTTTCCTGTTTGCCAAGTGAGAAATATGGTGCCCAGAGTCACCACGGAGGCCAGTCACAGCTGGCAGGGTGGCAGACCAGTTATTCTACCTCCGCAGTCTGCTTTTCAGAGTGCCCCAATGCTTTCTGCAGTGTGTCTGGCCTCCCAGCCCACTCCTGGGTGGTCAGCACAAGTTGCTAACAAGGCATAGATCTCAGGTCCATACTGTCTGTTGAATCGTGTGTGACAGCGAAGTGGACCCAAGGCATGACTACCTGATGAAGCTCACGGTCGCAGCCTAGCCGCTGGCCACAGCCCTTCCCTTCACGTCTGAGACACTAGTTGACAGAATGGGAGACTTGGGACTAGGCAACCGCAGTGAAGACCAATGAGGGATGCTGTGCACGAGGGAAAGAGATTTCAGAGGGCTCCTGAGGAGCCAGAGGCTTCTGGCTCAAATAACAACGTTAGTCATACCTTAGCAATAGATACTGAGTGCAGAGGCCTGTGGAGGCTCCGTACCTACTACTTCTGAGAGCGTAGCTCGGTTGGTAGTGTGCTTGCCGGACCTGCATAAATAAAGCCCTAGTTTTGATTTCCAGAACCCCATAGAACTGGGCATGATAACAATCCCAGCATTTGGGAGGTGGAGGCAGGAAGATCAGAAGTGCAAGGCCATCCTCAGCTACATAGAAAGTTCAAAGCCAGCCTCGGCTACCTGAGATCCTATCTCAAGATAAAAAGAAAAACTTCACAGACTTGTTATCTCCCCTGAGTCCCTCTACTGAACCCAGAGCCTTGGACTTGCTAGGCAAACACACAAACTCCAATCCTATTCTCTCTCGTATTAGAGAGAATTGACCCGGATGAGGTTAACTGTCCAAAGCTGCAGGGTTACCTGGGGAGCAAGCCTAGGCACCAGTGTAACGGAGCTGAGCCTGCTGCACAGTGGGCTCACTTGGAAAGTGAACCAAGGCATGAGATGAGAGAGTGAAGATGGCTCAATGCTGGTAGCAGACGAGAGCCCTGTGGAGTTTCCCTTAAATAGTGTCTCACAGAACGAAAGCAGAAAGGTGGATTTACTGGAAGACTCACCAGAGTTAATCCCAGAAGGACCTGGTATCACATGAAGAGCTGCGCCACTGCATAGATACAGTTTGAGATCATGCTTTATAACCGCACTCCCTAAAAAATTTTTTGAGAGCTGGGTGGTGGTGGTGAACACCTTTAACACCAGCACTTGGGAGGTAGAGGTAGGCAGATCTCTGTGAGTTCGAAGTCAGCCTGGTCTACAGAGCGAGTTCTAGGACAGCTAGGGCTACAGAGAAAAACCCTGTTCTCAAAAAACTAACAAATAAATAAGCAAACAAATAAACAAGTAAATAAACAGAAGCTAGAGAACTAGCTCATTGGCTAAAATAGTCCATCTATCATAAGACAGAGTTCGACTCAAACACCCACAGCCGTCCACAGCCGCCAGTCCACAAGCACCTGCAGCTCCAGCCACAGGAAACTCCTGACCTCCCCGGGGCACCGTGCTCACAAGCACACCCCCCCACACACATAATTTAAAATAGTAAAAATGCTAAAGTAGGGTAGGAATGCTCTATCAGAGAAGTTAGTATTACAGTAAGATCACAGTGAGCAAAGTTCACTCTAGACAGATGTGTGGTACACCTTTAATCCCAGGACTAGGTAGGTAGAGGCAGGCAGATCTCTGAGTTCAAGGCTAGCCTGTACCAGGACAGCCAGAGCTACACAGAGAAACACTGTCTTGAAAGTAAAGAAGTCCACATTTGCTATAAACACAATCAGTTAGCATTGAGTTCCTACCTCCTTAACAATCTAGACCCTAGCCGGGCGGTGGTGGCGCACGCCTTTAATCCCAGCACTCGGGAGGCAGAGGCAGGTGGATCTCTGTGAGTTCGAGACCAGCCTGGTCTACA
>NC_022014.1:4186277-4188282 GCF_000317375.1 Microtus ochrogaster
TTGGTTTTTTGAGACAGGGAACTAATTCTTGTAGACCAGGCTGGTCTTGAACTCACAGAGATCTGCCTGCCTCTGCTTCCTGAATGCTAGGTGCCACCACCAAGGAATAAAGATAATTTTTTTTAAAAAAAAAACACAGGTGAAACATGCTTATTACTTTTTTAAAAAGATCTTATTTATTATGTACACAGTGTTCTGCCTCCATGTATGCCTGCAAGCCAGAAGAAGGCACCAGATCTCACTGCAGATGGTTGTGAGCCACCATGTAATTGCTGGGAATTGAACTCAGGAGCACTGGAAGAACAGTCAGCATTCTTAACCTCTGAGCCATCTCTCCAGCCCTAAAATAAAGATAATCTTAAGAGTCACTTGTGACCCTCTCTTTGGCTATCAGACTGTTAAAGCGATGGTCCCCAATTAATCAGAATTCTCCCAAGAGTCTCACGCTGGAATAAGGAAAAGACTTGTCCTGAAACATGAAAGGGCTCATCAACCCATCTTGTAGGAGAGACTGCAGCTGAGACACTGGGAGTCAAAAGATGGGCCACACCTTGCCTAAAACAGTTCATTTATTCCACTTCAGCTTCACCCCTGTCAAGAACTCCACACAGTCTTGGGAGAGTTACTGGTCCTCTTCCTTACACGGCCACATTAGATAAATCTGTCTTTGCTTTCTGTTTGTTTGTGTAGCCATGGGCCAGCCATGATAAGCTAAGTAGGAACAGACCACCCAAAGGAAGTTCTTTACTTCCAACCACGTCACCTGCCAGAGTAGGACTCTGAGTCTCAGTAGTGTACCCTCAAGCAATACCTGGTTGCAGGAAAAACCAGATAGATTACTTGAGCACCGCCCAAGAACAGACCATCCAAAGGAAATGTCTAACATTCCAACCACTGTAGATAGGATCACCTGCCAGCATACACTCACCAGAACACACCTAGACAAATGTCAGCCAATCAGGGGTCCTGAACCTCAGAAGCCCCCTCACCCCCACCTTTACTACTATAAAAACCCAACTCTAACTGAGCTCAGTGCTCTCCGTTTATTCCAGTACGTTGGACATGCAGAGAGACCGAGTTTGCAAATTTGCATCAACTAAAGGTTCTTTGCTTTTACATACGGCACTTGGTCTCCTTGTTGGCTTTTGGGGGACTTTGTGGATTTGGGCTTAACAGTTTGCATGTTTGTCTTTCGACAGAGGGTTCCTCTGTGTAACGTCCTGGAACTCACTCTGTAGACCAGGCTGGCCTCAAATTCCAGAGTGCTGGGATTATTGTGATCAGGTCGGTGGCCAAGCCTAGCTAGTCAGGCTTTGACCCTAATAATCACAGCACTAGTCCTATAAAACCAGAAGCTTCTCTAGCTCCTAACAGGTCACAAAGCATGCCTAAACTGAATTTAACAAACCCTTAGAGCCAAGCCTGAGGCTGGATGAGAACAAGGTTCAGTGGTGATAAGATCCAAAAATTGTACATCTCAGAATGGGTGTAAAGTTACACCCTCGGAAGCTCTGTATGAGCTGGACCTTAAATAAATGTGGGCTGGAGATGATTAAGATGATTAATAAATGTGGGTTCAGTGATTAAGAGGACTTGTCCTGTCTTCCAGGGGCTAGCTCCATTCCAGCACCCACACAGCGGCTCACGAAGGGCTGTGACCCCAGTTCCAGAGGACCCGACGCCCTCTGCTGGCCTCCCCAAGCATTGCATGTTACTGGCGCACAGCCATAAATGCAGATAAAACACTAATAAAAATTTGTTTTTAGGACGGATGCGCTTGAATCGTTCTCCCTGATTCTCTCTCTACGCTCCAAAGCAAGCCATGCTTACGCCTCAGACCCGTGAGCCATCAATACTAGCGCCTCAGCCTTTGCCCAGCTTGTTGTCTAGAGACACCGAGATGGCGGCCACGCACAGCCACCGCTTCCGGATCGCGTAAGATGGCGGGGGACGGCAAGGGAGAGGCTGCGGGCACGAAGGGGGCGGGGCGGGGCGGGCGGGGCCG
>NC_022014.1:4188447-4203117 GCF_000317375.1 Microtus ochrogaster
GGGCGGCGGGGGCGCCGGGACCCGGCCGGGGGCCGCGGGCTGGCGTTGACGCGGGCCCGCCATCCTCAGGACGTGTTTCTCATGATCCGGCGCCACAAGACCACCATCTTCACGGACGCCAAGGAGTCGAGTACGGTGTTCGAGCTGAAGCGCATCGTTGAGGGCATCCTCAAGCGGCCGCCGGATGAGCAGCGGCTGTACAAGGTGCGACGAGCGGGCGTGGCGGTTGCGCGCGTGGGGGCCAGGCAGGACGCCCGACAAGGGGTCTCAGATCGTGCGGTGTGGCCGGCGGCATCGGGTCCCTCCCTGGCCTGCCGCCCCGCCCTGCCAGGCGGCCTTACTCAACAGTTGGGGAAACCGAGGCCTCGGTGGTCTTCTGCAGCCGAAGATCGTGGCAGAGCCAGGCTTTGAACCACAGCGTGCCTGATGTTCGGCTTGCGGGAAGTCCACTGGAACCCCACCACCGGAGGGTGGGGTGGAACTCGATGAACGCGAGTATTGTCTGGAAGATAGGTCATGATCCCACCAGTGCTTCACCTAGCTAGTGTTTATCCTTGTCAGTCTCCTAATGGTCTTAGGACCACCTTTCATTCAAGCACACCTTTTTCTTGGGAAGCCAGCTCCAGTTTTCAGTAAGCCAGGCTATGGAGTTGGATCCTCATGCCCATCCAGAAGCATGATGTCAATCACCTAAGTGCATCGAGCTAATTCTGGCAGTAAATGGGAGCTGACCTTTTGCTCTAGTTTAAAGCCTGCTTCCTATCTCTGAAAGGCTTTCTAGGCCTCTCTAAGCTATTGAAACTTGTGTTGTTCTGTGAGTTGAATATTCCAGAACACTCCCCCCCTTTTTTTGTTGTTCTTATTTTTGATACTGGGTTTTTCTGTAGCTTTGGAACCTGCCCTAGAACTAGCTCTTGTAGACCAGGCTGGCCCCGAACTCACAGAGATCCACCTGCCTCTGCCTGGTGCTGGGATTGAAGGTGTGCACCGCCGCCGCCACCACCCCACGAAACTAGTAGTCAGAGACTCAGCTCTGTTTAGTGCTGACATAGCCTGCATGAAGCCCTAGGTTAAATCATCAGCCTGAAAAATTGGTAAATAATCCTTTTCGGGAGGTAGAGGCAGGAAGAGCATAAAATGTATGAGATCTTATCTCCAAAAAATAATAAGCACCCAGCTACCTTTTTCAGTTAGATTTACCTAGAGAACTTGAAAAAGCCAGAACCCAGAGCCTTTGTGAGTTTTATATTTGTGTGATACATGCCCACACACAGTCCAGGTGTTTGCAGAGACCAGAAGACATCAGAATTCCATTGAACTGAAGTTGTGGGCCAATCTATATGGGTGCTGGAAAATGAACTTGGGATTTTCTGCCAGAGCTTGTAACCACTATGAGCCCCACCATTCCAGGCAGATTTGGAAATTCTTGGCAATAGTTCTAGAATGTGTGTTTTACTTAGGGATCCTCAACATGGTTGCTGACATGCTGAGCAGAAGGCTCTCTTGGACTTGTCCCTTTTAGAACCTCTCCCCCAAACCTGCTTCTCTCTTCAGGATGACCAGCTCCTTGATGATGGAAAAACTCTGGGCGAGTGTGGCTTCACTAGCCAGACAGCACGGCCACAGGCCCCAGCCACAGTGGGCCTGGCCTTTCGAGCAGGTAAGATGGCTAACCTGGATAGCAGCTAGCAGTCTGCTAATACCCAAAGAAGGGACTTTGGGGAGCCTGTAGTTCCTCAGAGCTTTGAGGGAATATCTTCCCAGTCCTCAAAGAGCATGAGGTATTTGTTTCCTTATTAAAAAGCAAATTTTGGGGACTGAAAATATAGCTCAGCAATTAAGATCACTGGCTGTTTTTCCAGGGTACTTGGGTTTTATTCCTAGCACCCACATGGCAGATCAGAACTGTTATTCCAGTTCCAGTGGATCTGAAGCACCAAGCATGCATATGGAACAGACTCACATGCAGACAAAACAACTATCCACATAAAAAATAATTTTGGAAAAATTGAAACAGGCACTTGGGAGGCAGAGACAGGTGGGTTTCTTTTGAGTTCAAGGCCAGCCTAGACTACGGAGCTAGTTCTGGGACAAAACCCTATGGGGTGGGGGGATGAAACACAGGAGATGTGGAAATTAAAGATGACTTTCAGATTCCTAGTACCAGCACATTTACAAGATTTATTGAATACTTGGCCCTGTACGTTATATAAATCATCCCATCTCATCTTTGGGGGGGGGGTGAGAATTCTCTGTATAGCCTTGACTGTCCTGGAACTCTCAGACCAATCTGGCCTTGAACTCCTACCCACCTACCTTGGCTTTAGATTAAAAGGTGTGGACCGGCCAGGCGGTGGTGGAGCACACCTTTAATCCCAGCACTCGGGCAGAAGCAGGCGGATCTCTGTGAGTTTGAGGCCAGCCTGGTCTACTAGAGCTAGTTCCAGGACAGGCACCAAAAAGCTACGGAGAAATCCTGTCTCGGGGGAAAAAAAAAAAGGGGGTGTGGACTACCAGGCCCAGTAGTAATCTGCCAGATTTTAAGGACTAGTGAGCTGGGGTAGAGCACATGTTGTAGATCATGTGTCAGACTGGTGGTACCTGCCTTTAATCCCAAGCAGAGACCAGCCTGGTCTACAGAGAGTTCCAGCACAGCCAGGGCTTGTAGAGACTCTACTTAGGGGGCAGGAAGAGATTTAATATTTTATTCTTTGTCTCTTGGAATTTAAACAAGGATCATAGGGCTTATTTTTAAGCTGTGGATCCAAGGACCCTATGGACAAGAAATGTGAAGAAATGGTTCAGCAATTAACACTGGCTCTTGCCAAGGACCTGAATTGAGTTCCCAGTATCCACAGCTCACCACTACCCATAACTCCAGTTCCAGAAAATCCAATTCCTTTGACCTTCATAGGCACAAGCCATATACACATAGAGGAAAATCTTTGAATGTGACAGGAAGTACCTTTTTTAACTTGAAAAACAAAATAGAACCAAAGGCTAAGACAGGAAGTGTGTAGTTCTCATTATCCTTCTTAGTCTTTATCAAGGAAATCTCAGCAAGTACTATCCTCACGCATAGCCAGTTGCACTCTTGTACCACCTAGCTTGTAGTTGCCCTGTCAAAGAATCTGCGCTGAGATAACTGCCTGTTAGATAACATTGGTGGGGCACTTGTAGGGCTGGTGAAGATCCACAGGCCAGATGTCAAATGAGCTTCACTTTCAATGGGCTCATGAGGCTGAAAACACTGGTTTGCTTTTTAAGCTAAGGCCAGGTTGTATTCTCTCATATCACCCTTTTTCAAGCAAAACCTAGTTACCCTGAAGGCAAACCTTGTCCTAGAAGACATTGCTAACCCTATTTTATAGTTATACCAAAGCTAAGAAAAGGGACATACATATATATACCTTATATGTATATACACACACACATCTCCTGATATGGCTCTGGATATGGAGGCAACTCTGAACCAAAAGACTCTGTATTATCCTCTGGCGGATATATGTTGTGACAGGATGTTCAGGGTTGTATACCTCACAAATTTGCAGAAATACTTCTAGAAGCAGCTGTCAGCATGGGTTTTTGGACCTAATTAGGTACTATCCCTATCTCTTCACTCAGTGTCCATGTTGAAGGATAAAATAAGCTTCTCCCTAATGCTAACTGATAATAGGTTTTGTTTTTGTTTTTTTTTTAAGATATTATTTATACAGTGTTTTGTCTGCAGGCCAGAAGAGTGCACCAGATCTCATTACAGATGACTCTTAAACCACCATGTTATTCTTGGGAATTGAACTCAGGACCTTTGAAAGAACCACCGAACCATTAAATGGCATTTTTAACTAGACCCATATCAAGAATGAGGGAAATAGTCAAGTATCATTGTAGGTTTGTAGCAATAGATGATAGGTCTGTCTCCCCACACAGGGTTTGCGTAATTCTGGCTACCCTCAAATTCAGCCTGCCTCTACCTCAGCACCACTGGTGTTGTCCAGAATGGTTTACTGTGCATGCTGCTTTTTTTTTTTTTTTAATGTATACAGTGTTCTGCCTGCATGCCAGAAGAGGGCACCAGGTCTCATTACATTACAGATGGTTGTGAGCCACCATGTGGTTGCTGGAATTGAACTCAGGACCTCTGGAAGAGCAACCAGTGCTCTTAACCTCTGAGCCGTCTCTCCAGCCCCCGTGCATGCTGTTCTTACAGAGCACCTGGGTCCAAGCACTCACATGCTAGCTTGTCAGCATCCTTGGAATTCCTGGTAGCAGTCTCAACTCTTCCCTACCTCCTTACCTAGTTATAACCAAAAGTATCTCCAGACATGCATGAATAACTCATCAGTTGAAAATTGAGAGCCAGACCAGAAGTTTCTAGGTTGGTATAAGCCCAGGAGAGATGTGTGGTATAAAGGTTCATTTGTTTTTGTATGGAGTCAACAATAGGCACTGAAAATAGGGCTAAATTGAGAGTATTGCTTACCTGACAGCATGAAGCTGAGGGTCTGATCCCCAACACTGCATTAACAAAAAAAAAATCAGGTAATCCCACCACTTCCAAGTCTAAATTAGCAAGTTTAAACAATCTGGGACAATTAAAGCCAGTGGTAATACTTAAAATTTCCAAGGCACAATACTCTGAGGTAACATTTGAATTGAATCTCACTGTGAATACCCAGCAGCTACCTAATATTGGCAACTTTAGGACCCAAAAGTGCAAAGGCTGCCTTGGGTCATAAAGAAGTTGATGTGTGGTATCTATGTATTGTGCCTGCCTGGAGCTCTCATGTCAAGACGGTTGTCAGATCTCCTGAAAACTGGCTTAGGCAGTTAGTGAGCAGCCGTGTCCCAGGTCCCCTGCAAGAGCAACATGCACTCTGGTTGTTTTGTTTTCATTGAAACAGGGTTTGTTAGCAGCCCTGGCTGGCCTTGAACTCAGGTCTCTCAAAGGTCTGCTTGCCTCTACCTCCCACGTGCTGGAATTAACAGTGCACACCACCATGCCTAATGCAACATGTACTCTTTAAGCACTGAGTCCTCTCTGTCCAGCTCAAGTCTTGTGATATGTGTGTGTGGTCAACATGTGGAGTATGATGATGAACAGTACAAGTAAGTCTTAAGCAAAGAAAATAGTCTTCAGTCATTTAGTATCAAAGGAATTGAGATGCTGGTGGAAGGTAATGGCAATTTGGGGACAGAAGGTAGTCACTGTCCTAGTGGGGTCAGTGGTAAAATTAGGCCTCTGGGGACAGATTACTTTGTTGGTATTTTGAAAGTTTTTTGTTTTTTTTGTTTTTTTTTTTTTGGTTTTTTTCGAGACAGGGTTTCTCTGTGGCTTTGGAGCCTGTCCTGGAACTAGCTCTTTTGGCCCGGGTTGTTTTTGAATTCACAGAGATCCGCCTGCCTCTGCCTCCCGAGTGCTGGGATTAAAGGCGTGCGCCACCACCGCCCGGCCGTTTAAAGGGTATTTTAAAAGACCATCCTTCCAAGTGAAAGGAAACACAAGGCATCTTAAGCTCTTCTTCCCTTCCACAGATGATGCCTTTGAAGCACTGCGCATTGAGCCCTTCTCCAGCCCTCCAGAGCTTCCAGATGTGATGAAGCCACAGGATTCTGGAGGCAGTGCCAATGAACAAGCTGTGCAGTGAGGGCCCAGGCCCACCCCCACTCCTAAAGACCCATTCCCTCAATAAAGATGATGTGGCTGTCCACCTGGCTGCTTGTTCCCTCTTTTTACATTATAGGTTCTACTTGCTCACTGAAGTTTATAAGGCTATCCTATATTATAGTGTCTGTGGCTCAGGTCCCACAGGCCAAACAGCACTAGGACTGAAAACCCAGTCCCCCAGGCCAGCCTGTTGAGCAAGGCATTCAACTCTTTGAAAAAAAATCTAGCCACAAATAAAGATTGTAGACCCAATTACTGTGTTTCTCATTTTTTATTTGACAGAAAAGTTGCTTTTGCTGTACAGATTTTAAAAAACCAAAATGCATTAAGAAACATGAAAGTTGGGGGGAGGGGTGTCACAACCTTATGAAGGGGGGGGGTGCAGCAACTCCTCCAAAATTAACTCCTTCCTCTTCCAAGAACATGTGACTTACCAAGTTCCAAAACATCAGTCACCCCCAGGAACTTGAGCAGGAACAGCTTCCTGGATCATTACAATTTTCTGAACTGTGCCCCTCCCTCCCCAAACTCATTCCCTCCCCCTCCAACCCCCCAAAACATATGAACCAGGAAAAACTCACAGAGATCAACATTTCACAGGAACAAAAAAAAAGGGGGGGGGAGCCCTCCCCTCAAGATGCTGCCAAGGTTCAAGGGAAGGCAGACAAAGACTCCTTCCATGATTCTTCTGGGAAAAATGAGGAATATTCATGTCTCCAGAGCATGAGTGTGGTGGAATCCAGATTATGGAGACCTGAAACAGAAGATTAGTCAATGTATCACTTCAAATAGTCTCAACTAACTTCTAATTCTCACAAGGACTAGGCTTCCAAGGAGACAGACCTGGAGGAACGGTGGCGATTAGGTCGGGGACTGGGTGTCTCCTTCCTGCGCTTGTGCCCAGGAGAACGGCTGTCCCCACGCTGGCCTCTCCAGGAAATTCGCTCACTGCTATAAGAGAATAGAAATTAGGCACTAGAACAGTACCAACAAGTTTTTTCTTTTCTTTTTTAATATTTATTTATTATGCATACAATGTTCTGTCTGTGTGTATGCCTGCAGGCCAGAAGAGGGCACCAAACCTCACTACAGATGGTTGTGAGCCACCATGTGGTTGCTGGGAATTGAACTCGGGACCTTTGGAAGAGCAGGCAATGCTCTTAACCGCTGAGCCATCTCTCCAGGCCCCCCAACAAGTTTTTTCATTGGTGGCTAGGTGAGCTAGATTGATAGTACCTGCTATGTGCCCTACCTCTGTTGATCCCTTGGTGAAGGCTGGGGCGAGGGCTGGTGACGCTCCACAGGTGAGTAACTGAGGGATCGGGAATCCCGAAGGGAGTCTATAGGCTTTCGAGGGCTGCGTGACCTAGGGAGCAGATTAGGCCTCTATAGCACCATGTCCTCCCAAACCCACCAGCCAAGTATTCAGGACCACCCACCCAGGTCCTGACCACCAAACCTCACACCACACAGGGCCAGCCTCAGACCCACCTTTGTCCGCACTCACCCATCCGCCCGCATACCATCCACCGAGTGCCCCCAGTGGACAGGGCACAGCGGGGGATGCAAAGATAAGAGTCCCTGCCCTTGGAGTTTTGTTTGGGAGTGAAGGAGATCAACAATGAAGGCACACATGCCCCCTATATAGGAAACAGGCCAGCAGGGATGGATGTGCATGGGCCTGAGGATCCGAGCAAGGATGGGGGGGGGGGGGGGGGACCTGGGCAGGGCAGGGAAATGGCAGGGCAGTCTTCTCGAAGGTGCTGTTTGGGTGCAGTCTTGCAGAACGAGTTCACCAGGCAGACAAGGAAATCCCAGGCAGAAGGAACAGCATGTCCAAAGGCATGGGGCTCTCCTTAAGACTGCAAGGCGCTGGGTATGACCGGAGCACAGGGCATGTGTGGGGGCGGGCAGGAGGAACACAGGGCGGGCAAGGGCAGCTGGTGAAGAGCCTCACACGCCATTCCTGCAGAGGTGGCACTTTATCCTGCAGGCCACAGGGCGTCCCGGAAGGATTTGTGGAGTGAAGGGAAGTAACCAGATGTGCGTTTTAGAAAGATCCCTCTGGCTACGTGTGGAAGAGAATGGCGTGGAGGCAGGGAGACAGGGAGGAGGCTGTGGACAGAGTCGGGAGAAGATGACGGTGGCCAGACCAGAGCCCTGCAGCAGCAATGGGAGACTTAGAGCTAGAATCTCTGAGACCAGGCTGCTTGTCAGGGGAGGGGAGAGGGAGGAAGAATCCTATGACTTCCCAGTTCTGGCCTGGGCCCTCAGTTGGATAGTGCAGCCCTTGACCAGAACACAACACTGTGGGAGGATAAGAGGAATGTCGGACTCCTCCCGTACACCAGACACAGACGTCCACACGAGGCACCCCAGCAGGAACCTCACCCAGGGTCCCTTTTCTGGAGAACTCACCCCCAACCCCCTTTCCACAACAGGCAAGGAAGCACTCACCTCCTCTCGCCAGGGGGTGGCTTCTTGGGGCTTGCAGGTTTGGGTAAGGCCTGAGGGCCAGGCTTAGCAGGGGAGGGGGAGGAGGAAGAGGAAGAGGAGGAAGAAGAGGAAGAAGAAGAGGAAGAGGAGGAGGAGGAAGAGGAAGAAGAAGAGGAGGAGGAGGAGGAAGAGGAGGAGGAGGAACTGGAACTGGAGCTGCTAGAGCGCCTCTTCCGTTTGGCTGGGGTTGGCTCCTGAGGGCGTCCTTCTCGCACAGCCTCCTTTGGGGCTGGGGTGGGACTGGGGACCCTGTGAGAGAAGAAAGGTGTCAGAAGTTGACAAGATGCCCCAGCCCCAACCCTACCTTCCTTGGCCTGGAGGAACGGCAGTGAAGGAGGGGTGCCTGAGAAAGGCCCTGGGAATACTCGAAGGCAGGCCAGTAAGCACTTCTCTGGAGCAGTGGCACAGAGCTGACCAAACCTCTGCTAACACAAGCAACAGGCTGGGGCCGGAAGCACAAGGGATCAAGGTTAAACCTCAAGAATGTCCCTGATGAAGGAATAAAGCCCCTGGACTCAGATGTGAAAGCTGAAGCTGGGTGGTCTCCATCCTTGGAGAGCCGCAGCTTGGGGAGGCCCCTGTGAGTGCAGGTTGGCAGGGGAAGGGCCGTCCTGCCTGGAGGCAGGGAGAGGGATGGGATGACCTCTGAAGATCCTTCCAGCCCAAGGAGTTCCTCTTGAGGTCTAACTGCCATCCCTCCTGCTGTAAAATTAAGTCCATTTCCTCTAGTTCTGTCCTCTGTAGAGATGGAAAACTTATCATTATCCTCTAGAGAATTAACCTTTGGAGACTTTTATCTGTCCCATTCCTCCCCACGAAGCCCCCACCCAGCATTTTCTACTCCCAACTTGAAGGTCAAGGTCCCCCAAACTTTCAAGTGCTTCTTTTAAGTTTTTTCTCCCTCCCAACTTCCCCACCCACTGTAAATACCTCCCCCTAGATTCCTTAACCCCCTCACCTTTTCAGTGCCACCTCAGGCTGAGCAGGAAGGCTGGAGCCCTCAGAGTCGCTAGAACTGGAGCCAGAGGAAGAGGAGGAGGAGGAGGATGAAGATGAAGAAGAGGAGGAGCTAGATGACGATGAAGAGGAGGAAGAGCTCCGACGTTCCTTTGCTGGTTGCAGAGCAGCCAATGCAGAAGGCTGCTGGGCCCCAGTAGAGGCTGGTGGTTCCCCACCTTCAGCATGGGACACCCCAGGGGCAGGGCCAGAAAGCATGCCATTGTGATCACTAGCAGAGGATGTGGACTTTGCTACCGTCCCAGATGAAAGGGACTGAGACCCTGCTACAGGAGTGGTCTGAGCAACTGAACGAGATTGGTCTGAAAAGGCAGATGGCACAGGGGACCGAGGTCTATCCTGTGCTGGAGGGAGAAGAGATTGCGAAGGAGCCTGGACCATTCTTGAAGCAGGGGAAGGAGCCCGCTCAGAGGTCATCCTAGACTGGCCTGGGGCAGATGGTGGTGTTCTGGACCTGGCTCGGTCAAGCAGTAAAGGTGAGGTTCTGCCACTGACACGCTCATAAGCAGAAAGGGGCACCCTGGGACTGGTGAGATTTGCACCAGACAAGGCTGGAGCCATCCTGGCACTTGAGAGATTTGCAGGAGCCAAGGATGCAGGGGTTCGAGAGCCAGCAATATTCACAGGAGCTGTGCCATGTGCAGATCGAGGACCCACCAGGTTTGCAGGAGGAGGAGCCTGGGGTGTTCTGGAACTGGAGGGATAATTTGCAGCAGTTGGGGGTGTCCCAGAGCCTGAGAGACTCAAAGCTGCCAATGCAGCTGGTGTTCTAGGTCCCGTGAGGTTCACAGCTGTAGCTGCAGGGGCTCTAGGATCACCAAGGTTCACAGCTGAAGGAGCCACTGCTGATCTAGGGCTGGCTAAGTTCATGGCTGCTGCTGCAGCCGGTGTTCTTGAGTCAGCAAGGTTCACTGATGGTGGAATAGCAGATGTCCGGGCACTGGCAAGGTTCATGGCTGCTGCAGATGCTGCTGGAATCCTGCTGGCAAGGTTGGCAGCTGGGGCTGTTCTAAGGCTCATGAGAGGTACAGGAGCTGGAACCTGGGACATTCTTGCGGCAAGGCCAGCAGCAGACATAGACGGAGGTGGTCGGGCAGTGCCAAGACTGATAGCTGTCAGGGCAAGTGCAATTCTAGACTGAGCATGGTTCTCTGGAACAGATGTTCTCGGATGATCAGGAATCCGGGGACCTGGACCATCCATCATTGAGCCACCAGTCTGCTGTAGGACAGACATGGGTGTTCTAGCACTGCCAAGGGGTTCAAGCATACCAGGTGATCTACATCGGTCAAGAGGAGTTGGTGACATGCTAGGACGACTGAAGCAGCTCATCCTAGAGCTACTGAGTGCTACAGGAGGTGTACGAGATCCAGAATGATTCCTTGTTGCTGGAGGAGTGGCAGAACGTGACCGATCAGAACTACTTCCAGATGCAGACCGCCTACGGATGGCTGGAGGAGATCTTGTTAGAGACCGCTTGCCTCGAGCTGCTCTAGGAGTACGAGACCTAGAACGGCGACGGATAGCAAGAGGCGAGCGACTTCGAGAGCGCTTGCGTGGCAACAGTGGTGTCCGGGACCTAGAGCGTCTCCGAATAGCTGGAGGAGTTCGGGACCTGGAGCGTCGGCGTGTCACTGGCGAGGTTCGAGAACGGGACCGCCTCCGGGTGACTGGAGATGTTCGAGACCGAGATCTTCTTCGAGTGACTGGGGATGTCCTGGATCTTGATCTTCTTCGAGTAACTGGTGAAGTTCTGCTTCGCGATCGCCTCCTGGTTACTGGTGGAGTCCTAGATCTGGACCTTCTGCGAGTCACTGGAGGAGTCCGTGAACGAGAGCGACGACGTGTTGTTGGTGTTCTGGACCTCGACCTCCGGCGAGTTACTGGCGGTGTTCTGGACCTAGATCGCCTTCGGCTCACAGGGGATGCTCTTGATCGAGATCTACGCCTATTTACTGACCTTGACCTTCTCCTACTCACAGGTGAGGTACGAGATCTGGACCTACGTCGGCTAATTAGGGGTGTCCTGGACCTTGATCGCCGATGAGTAGCTGGTGAGGCTCTAGACCTAGAGCGCTTCCATGGAGCTGGTGATGTTCGTGATCGAGATCGCTTCCGACTGGTCAAGGGTGTCCGAGATCGGCCTCTTCTGCGTCGAGATGAGGTTCGGGAACTCTCCTGTCTGGTAGGTGATCTTGAATGGTAACCAGAGCCACCCCTCCGTCTGCGAGTGACCCGAGACCTAGACCGGCTCCTCTGTCTTCTTCGTGATGTCGACTGAGATGATCCAGACCTATCTCGGCGTCGTGTTGTTCTGGTTTTCTCTCTACGTGAGCGGGATCGGGATCTTTGGAGTCCACGAGGTTTTGGTGAAGGAGATCGACCTCTCCTTGAAGTTGTCTTGGCACGGGGTGATGAAGCTGAACGCCGCCTCCGTGAAGATCTTGACTTTTCAGGTGGCTCTGGTGAAGATACTGAAGGACTTCTTCGACGTCGTGGTGGAGTTCTGGAGCGGGTTTCTGGTGATGAGGAGGCAGAGCGGCTTCTACGAGAGACTCTAGCCTTCCTGGTTAGCTCAGGAGATGAACGAGAACTCCGACGTCGAGGTGGTGTGCAAGACTTTGTCTTTGGCTCCATTGAGGACCTGGAACCTCTTCGAGCAGTTCTGGATTTAGGTGGGTGTTCTGGAGAAGACTCAGAACTACTGCTTCCTTCAGGTGAAGGGCCTCTCTCTTTGCTTGACGAACCTGATCTACTACGTCTGGGCAAGGCCCGAGGGGCAGATATTTTGTGTTCAGGAGAAGAATCTGTACCACTCTGAGCCCTCTGTAGCACTCTTGGCTTATCTTTCATTTCAGGAGATGAGCCAGACCTACTGAGGCGGGGAGAAGGTCGAGACTTGCTGTCAACCTCTGGAGATGATCCAGAATGACTCCTCTGTCTAAGAGGGGTTCGAGTCTTGGGTTTAGAATCTGGAGAGGAGTCCGAGTCACTTCTTTCCTGAGGGGACGTGCTGGGTTTTCCATCAAGCTCTTGGGAAGACCCAGATCGACTTCTCTGCCCAGGAGAGGTTCGAGCCACAGTTTTCTGTTCAACTGAGGATTCTGACCCACTTCTTTCTCTCTGAGGTGTGACACTTTTATTGTTGAGTTCTGGGGATGATGGAGAATGACTTCGCGCTCTGGGAGTATGAGGCAATGCTTTTGGTTCAGGGGACGAGTCACATTCACTTCGTCCCCTGGATGGGGTTTGAGGTGTGTCTTTGATCCCAGGAGATGATCCAGATAGGCTATGCCTGGAAGGAGTCCCAGACCCATCTCTAAGTCCTGGAGAAGACCCAGACTGGCTTCTCCTAGATGGAGTTCTAGGTAAACCATCTTTCAGTTCAGGAGAAGATGCAGAACTACTTCTTTCTCTTGAAGGTGTTCTGTGTACAGTCTCAAGTACAGGAGAAGACACACTCTGATTTGAAAATATTCCTACCTTTTCCACTACTTCTGGGGAAAACTCAGAACTACTGCGCCTAGAGGATCTTGCTGACTGTTCTTTCATGTCTTGAGATGGATCTGTCTCCATTTGATTAAGAAATGGCCCATTCAATTCTTCTTTAACTTCAGGAGAAAATTCAGCATTTACCTCTGAAATGGGGCCTGAGTTTCTAAACTCTAAAGATGACTCAAAGCTATTCTCTCCAGGGGGAGAATGAGATAGGTCTTTATGTTCTGGAGAAATCTGTGGCCCACTCCAACATGAAGCCTCTGCGGGGATTTCTGTAGCTTTTGAAGAAGGCTGTGCCTGGCTTTGGTCAAGAACAGACAACACAGCAGGCCTTTCTAT
This sequence comes from Microtus ochrogaster, assembly GCF_000317375.1. NCBI lineage: Eukaryota > Metazoa > Chordata > Mammalia > Rodentia > Cricetidae > Microtus > Microtus ochrogaster. The sequence goes on from NC_022014.1 coordinate 4,201,466, forward strand.
TTCAGGAGATGATTCAATGTTACTTCCAGGCATTTCTTTATGTTCTGGAGATAAACTGGGTAGAATCTGACTTAAAGGTTGCTCAGATTTTTCTGCTTCCATTAATTCACCTTGGCTTGAATTAGGTAATGAACTATTTTGGTCTCTTAAGCCTAGAGGTGACCCAGTTTCACTTCTTTCCTTTAATAATACTCTAGGTATGTCTTTCAGTACTGTAGATGACTCAGGCCTATCCTGTATAGGACTAAACTTTTCTCTTGGTAAAGATGACAATGCAGCAACATCCTCTTGAATTAAACCTAGTTTCTCTTTTAATTCAGGAGGCTCCAATATGCTCTGTACCAAAAGAGATTTAGACTCTTCTGAAGGATATAGATTAGAGTCAGGTTTAGCTTTATTCTGGTCTGGAGACATTCCTGATTTCAGCTTTGGATCCGTTGGTAATTCACCTTTATCTTGTTTTACTGGTGATCTGAGTGCCAGCTCAGTGACTGGAGATGAAGATCTAGAAGGGCCACCCTTAGGAGATGTTTGACATTTGCTCTGCAGTGAGGGAGATTCCAAGTAAGTCTGTCTCACTTCTGGACTTGAAACATCAGGCCTGGGATCTGGCCAAGTTTGAGACTGTCCTTTCTGCTGCACAAATGAGGAGCTAAAACAGCTCTCTCCTGGTAATGTATTGAGTATTGCACCTGGACAGAGGGAAAAGGATCCAGAGCTTTCTGTTGGTGAATCCTTAGACTTCTCCTGGGAACAGGGTGACTTTGATGCAGAGAGATTTTGCTCTGGAGGAGTCTGGAGCATGCTTTTTGGGTACGGTGACGTAGACTCAGAGTGACTGTGTCTCGGTGGTGTTCCTGGTTCCACTTTAGTATCTGGTGAGGAGGATCTAGAACGGCTTTGTCTTGGCAACAACCTAGAATCCACCTTGGAGCAGGGAGATACTGATCTGCTTTGCCTCTGAGGTGTTCTAGATGTCACTCTACTAGGACTTGGAGAAGAGGATCCAGAATGGCTTCGTCTTGGTGATATTCCCATTTTGACTTTGGGTTGTGGAGATGATGACCTACATGGGCTCTGTCTTGGAGGTGTGCTAGATTTCACACGAGGAGAAGACCCAGAGCAGCTTTGTCTTGATGGGGTCCTCGATTTCACCTCGGCATCAGGTGATGATTCAGAAAAGCTCTGTCTTTGGGGTGTTGTAGAGTGTTCATCGACCTGTGTGTTTGTTACAGACCCTGGTCTTGGTGGTGTTCCAGATTTTACTTTGGGCTGAGGAGATGAACTTGAATGACTCTGTCTTGGTGGAGTTTTTGACTTCTGTTTAGGCGGTGAAGAACCAGAGCGGCTTCGTCTTGACGGTGTCTGAGACTTTTGTTTAGGACACGGAGAGGAACCTGAAAGGCTTCGCCTCAAAGATTTTGCTTTGGATCTTGGTGAAGAAAGAGACCTGCTTCGTCTTGAGGAAATGTGAGATTTTTTCATTTCTGGGCTTGAGTTGGATCTGCTCCTCCTCTGAGATGTTCTGGATTTATTCTTCCTCTCTGATGAGCCAGACCGTCCTCTTCTTTGTGGTGTTCTAGAGTGAGATCTTCCACGTCTAACTAGACTTCTGCTGCGAGATCTTCGCCGTGTTGGTGTCCTAGAGCGTG
>NC_022014.1:4203247-4225257 GCF_000317375.1 Microtus ochrogaster
CCTGCCACTTCTCCTGGCTGGTGTTCGAGAGCGTGACCTGCCACTTCTCCTAGCAGATCTACTTCGAGACCTCCTTCGAACTGGTGATCGGGTCCTGGATCTGCGCCTAGCAGGTGTTCTTGATCGAGACCTGCCCCTGCGAGCTGGTGTTCTAGACCGAGATCTACGCCTGGCAGGTGTCCTAGACCGAGACCTACGCCTGGCAGGTGTTCTGGACCGAGACCTACCCCTTCTAGCTGGTGTTCTAGAACGGGATCTGCCCCTAGTGGCCGGAGATCTAGAGTGTGACCTGCCACGCCTTGCTGACCTAGACCTGCCTCTTCTCTGGTTATTTCTACTCCTGGACCAGCCTGGTCTCTGAGGAGATCTAGAACGGCCACGCCTCTGGGGACTTCTAGATTTTCCCCACCTCTGTGCAGACCGTGACCTACGCCACTGAGGGGACCGTGACCTAGAATGACCTCTCTTGGTGGGGGTTCTAGATCGAGATCTTCCCCTTTTAGTGGCAGGACTACGGGATCTCCCTGCTCTATGAGATGGAGTACGAGAATGAGATTTATCCCGCTTTGCTCGGCCATGTGAACGATTCTTAGATGTGGGTGAAGAAGAAATCTCTCGGTGGGCCCCAGGAGCTGGTGTGGGTTTAGGACTTTCAGGGGAGGAACTGGCATGCCGAGAAACTTTGGTAGGCTGGGGGGATGGTGGGCAGCTCTCTGAGGAAGACGACTGGGGAGGTTTCTCAGGAGACTTAGATGGTGAACAGCCCCGGGTTGGGGAGGCCTCAGATGAGGGGTTAACTGGCTCCTGACTGGATGGGATTGCTCCAAGGGGTCGTGGGGAGTCGCCATGTTGCTCAACAAGGAGCGGAGTGGGGGCAGGTAGTTCTGGCCCTGTGCTGCTCCTTTCCGGAGAGGAACTAGGTCGAACTGCAGATTTCTAAGAGTGAAAAAGAAAGTAAGGATAGTGATAAACACCATAGCTCTATTATCACCTGAAAGATTCCAAAAGTTTCTAATAAAACTTCCCTTTATACACATCTCAAATCAACTGACCCTTTCTCTACCCAAAGTCACACTCAATTAACAAGACATCATGTAATACTAGCAGGGAGGCAGCAAGATACCTTTGTAGGCTGCAAACCATGGGTCTCATGTGGTAGAAAGAGAAAACTTCTCTAAATTGTTCTCTGCCCTGTACATGTATACCCACCACATATACACATACAAAATAAAGACTTTTCTTTTGGTTTCAACACAGGGTTTCTTCAGTAGTTATGAAGCCTGTCCTGGAATTTGCTCTGTAGACCAGGCTGGCCTCCAACTCACAGAGATCTATCTGCCTGCCTCTTGAGTGCTGGGATTAAAGGTTTTTTAACAAGACCACCCAACAAAATAAATGTATTTTTAAATTAAGAAAATAAAGCACTAGTAGGGAAAAAAAAAACTGAATATATGAACAAACAGATCTCAGAAAAAAGACAAATTGAAAACAATGCACTACCATTACCAATAAAAACCATCAGTGTCGGGGCTGGAGAGATGGCTCAGCGGTTAAGAGCATTGCCTGCTCTTCCAAAGGTCCTGAGTTCAATTCCCAGCAACCACATGATGGCTCACAACCATCTGTAATGAGGTCTGGTGCCCTCTCCTGGCCTGCAGGAACAAACACAGCCAGAACATTGTATACATAATAAATAAATATTAAAAAAAAAAACAAAAACAAAACAAACAAACAAACAAAAAACCCATCAGTGTCCTGAGACTAAGTTTTCTTCCTTAGTCTCAAGGGAAGAAGTCTGGCAGTATGTGGGGGATACATAATGTACACAACACCCGTCAAAGAAGGTATGATTCAATGAAAAGTGAAACCAGTTGGGTGACAACTTTCCACTCAAATATGGAATAAATTAAGTTAAAATAGCATAAAGGGGGCAAAAAATAGTATAAAGGGAGTATGATTTTTCCTGGCATGGTAGAGTACTTTAATCCCAGCAACCAGGAGGCAGAGGCAGGTGAGCTCTGTAAATTCAATGCCAGCCTGGACTATGCAGTGCATTGCAGGGCAGTCAGAGATAATGTAAGGAGACCCTGCCTCTGAATAAATAAGCACATGAATGAGTGACCAATAAATAAACAAGTAAATAAATGGTATAAGCCTGGTGGTTACCAGAGCTCAATCCCCAGAACCTATATATAGGTTGTTCTCACTTCTAAACATACTGATAACTCACACCTGCCTTCCCTTCATCAGACACACACAAAAAAATAATTCACCAAGGTCTCACAGGAATAGGCCAAAAGAGGCTAAACCATAAACACTTTAAAAATAATTTAAAAAAAAAAGCATTGAAAATAGGCAAATGAACCAACTTGTAACTTAAAAAAGTTATCTTTAAATGAGACAAAATATGAGATATTAAGTTATACTAATTACTGACACCAGCAAAAAGAATCAGCCACAGAATCAGAAAAGTATAAAGCTGGAACTACCAAAATGTTTTCAGATTGGCAGGAGCAAATTAAAGAGTCAAAAAAAGTGCACACATGTGCACGCACAACACACACACACACAAAAGGAAACAGAGACACTGTAAATAGAAAAATTAAAGCAATTTCTTAAAAATCATTTGTTCCACTGTATGGATATAAACAAATAACAAATATAAAACCTACAACTATCAACTGAAGTTTCATTGTGAAGACTTCACAATTTAGTGGGTCACAACTCATTTTAAAATATTTGGAGGTGTAAAATGTCTTGGTAAACAAAGATGAGTTAATATAGAAATAGAAATATTTCTTAGCAGTTGCTTATAAAATGTCCGTCATGCAGCACTGCCAAGCCTGCCCACTTTTCTGAGTTCTCATACAGAGAACTCTTACTTTTTCTCATTCTGCATCTCTTTTAAATAATATCCAAAATCCTCATGCTTACTATTACACTAACCCAGTCTGTTTCTCCAAAACCACCCTCATTCACACATACACACACTCTCATTCTCTCTCTCTCTCTCTCTCTCTCTCTCTCTCTCTCTCTCTCTCTCTCTCTCACTGCCTTCTATAGCTTCATGGCTAAACCTGACCATAACTCAAAAGGGTAAGATTTTCTCTTAATAAAGATACCTTACCCTACTTGTCATACTTGTTCCTTTAAGGCAGATGCCTGAGTAAAACTCTGCGACTCAATGACCAAATCAGAACGTAACTCCTGGCCGGGCGGTGGTGGAGCACACCTTTAATCCCAGCACTTGGGAGGCAGAGGCAGGCAGATCTCTGTGAGTTCAATCAAGACCAGCCTGGTCTACAGAGCTAGTTCCAGGACAGGCTCCAAAGCCACAGAGAAACCCTGTCTTGAAAAACCAAAAAAATAAATAAAGAAAGAACATACCTCCTTCTTATCTTTGTCTTCATATGGACAGCTAGACTGCTTTGTAGAGGGGTCTGGGCTACTAGGCTGCTGTATGTTGGTGGCACCTGGCTCACTAGAAGGTACATCTCCCTCCCCTTGATGCCCTGAAGCATGGGGAGGACTTTGCCCAGTCAAGGCTGTTGTATGAATTTTAGCAGCAGCACTTCGAGACCTGTGAGTTGATGAAGGGCAGGGGAAAACAGGGAAATCAGCTCAAGGGAGAATAGAAAACCCCCTCCACCCCCAGCCTGCAATCTACTTTCCTATATGAACAACCCTCTTTGGGGAGAAAACAAAGCAAAACAAAAAAAACCAAACCATGGACACATGACTCAAATCACTTTTAAAAATGCAAATGCAATCCTTTTTTCTGTTCCAACTCTTCCCAATACAATGCCAAATAACACCCCTCTAGGCCTTTACTCACCACCCTCCAACATACCCAAACCTTCCACCCAGGCCCTTCCCTACCCACTTCATTCACAACTCACCTCTGAGCCCACCTCCTTCAGGAAGCCTTCCCCGATTAAGGAAGCCAGGGTAAGGACTCCTTCCTCCCCCAGACACCACCAAACCAGCAAACCACCCCCACCCTATTCTGGTAGTCCGTATACATCATAACAAACAAAAAATAAAATTAAAAAGAAAAAAAAAAAAAGACAAGGGGAAATGTATATATGTCTGTCCATCCTGTTGCTTTAGCCTGTCAGCTCCTAGAGGGCAGGGACCGTGTCTTCGGAATGGTCTGTGCAGCGCCTAGCACACCGTGGGCGCTCAATAAATATTAAATTGATTAACCCATCATCATTCCCTCTCCCTCCATTCCTCCTGGACCACCCCTTACCGACTACGAGAAGTATCAGAGGAAGAAGCAGAGTCAGCAGAAGTTGACCGATGGGCTCGACGACTCTTAGGAGCTGGTGTTGTGCTTCGAGACCTGAAGAAAGACCAAATAAAAGCTCAGGTGTCTGTCATACTTATTCTGAATTCTCCAAACTCATCTCTTTTTAAAAACAAAGAAAATCTGTTGGGCATGGTGACCCCTGCCTTTAATGTCAGGACTTGAAGGCAGAAGCAGGCCAATCTCTTCTAGTTGAAGTCAGCCTGATCTACAGAGTGAGTTCCAAGACAGACAGGGTTACATAAAAAGACCTGGTCACAAACACACACATTACGTTTAGTTTGAGTATATACGTATGCAGAAGGAAATCAGAAGACAATTTATAGTTCATTCTCTCCTTCCACTATGTTGGTCCCAAAGATAAAACTCTGGTCTCTTTAGGTTCCTGTTTAGTCACAGTACCCACGTAGTTTTTGGTTTCCCCTTTACACATCCATCTCAATCCTTAACTACTAGTCAATGACACAACTGATTTCAATCTCTTCCCCAAAAAGTGTGTGTGTGGGGGGGGGAGGGGTGCTTATCTATTTCTTCCAAATACACTTACCGCTTCCTCTTCTTGTCCTTCGATTTACGTTTGCTCTTTGGAGTAGGAGACCTGGAAAATAAGGAAAAGTTGTCTAAAAAGAGTTTGTAAAATATTAATAAAATCTGAAGTAAAATGGAAATATAACTGGCCAAGTTTTTATTTTAACAGGTAGATAAAGGATTGCACTCTACTAAAAACAAGAAAAGGGAGGACACCTTCTACAAGCCAAACATTGAGTAAACAAAGCCATCAAACAGTAAATAGCTTACCACTACCCATGTGCTGCTATGTCTCCCCCAAAAACCAACAAGCTTTTTCTTACCTGTGTTTTCGTTTCTTGGACTCAGATTCTGACCTGTCAGTGAAGAGAAAAAAAGAAAAAAAGAGAAAGAGAAATCATTAAACCACAACTACTCTTCAAGAGCTGCCTCCAATCACTACCAAGGTGGTGGTGCATGCCTTTAATCTCAACAAAGGCAGGTAGATCTCTCTGAGCTAGAGGCCAACCTGGCCTACAAAGTTAGTTCCAGGACAGCTCTATGTAGAGACCCTTCCCTTAAATTAAAAAAAAAAAAAAAAACACAAACCTACAAAAAAAAGAAACTTTACACCTCATACCTGTGTTTCTTCTTCTTTGAGCTCTTCTTTCTCTCCCGTCGAGGAGAACTGCTCTCTGACCTGCTATAATGGGTTCAGAAGCAAGTCATTTTACTTGGCTTTCTCTCTGGCCCTCTAACCTATAATTCTCCAAACTACTTCAAAGCACCCGAACAAACCCAAACAGCATCAATGGTCCACACTTTATTTACTTCTATATTTAATCGATAACCACAAAACCAAAATCCAGAATGATGCTGGCCAGCTTTTTGGGCTGAGCTATAGATTCAATCATTTCCCACTAAGCACACACATTTCTGAGCTGAAACTTGAAAAAGCAATTCTGTCTCCTACAACTGTCTTTGCAATTTGGATTATCCACACCTAAAAGCAAACTCAAATTCTATAAGTCCAACAACAGTGAAGAACCCTGAATAGAAGAGTAACTTTCCAACTGACTTACCGTCCTCTATCTTTCTTCTTTTTCTTCTTCTTTTGCTTTGGAGTTGGTGATCGAGAACTGCTTGTCTCTCGAACAAGGCTGGGAAAAGGCAAAGAGATTCTAGGTGGCCGGACAAATTTCCTTAAAACATGTCACTCTAGTAAACATACTTGAAACAGTTCACTGATAACTACTTCACCTTAAGACAACTGCTACATGTCAATTTGTCTGAGTGTGTGTGTGAAAACTTCAGAATTAAAAGATGTAAGTTTAGCCGGGTGGTGGTGGCGCACGCCTGTAATCCCAGCACTTGGGAGGCAGAGGCAGGCGGGTCTCTGTGAGTTCGAGGCCAGCCTGGTCTACCAAGGGAGTTCCAGGACAGGCTCCAAAGCTACAGAGAAACCCTGTCTCGGAAAAAAAAAAAAAAAAAGAAAGAAAAAAGATGTAAATTTTCTGGGCAGTAGTGGTGCACACCTTTAATCTCAGCACTGGGCAGGCAAGAGCAGGCAGATCTGAGTTTGAGGCCAGCCTAATCTACATAGTAAGTTTCAGGACAGGCAGGTCTATACAGAGAAACCTTGTCTTGAAAAACAAACAAAAAGATGTAAATTTAAAAGTGGTTGTCTAGTTAATTCTTGGGTTCTGTTAGTGAGAAAATGTGTGTATTTTAAGACAGGTCTCACTATACAGCCCTCCCTGACTGTCTGGAACTACCTATATAGAGCAAATTATAGCCTCAACTCAGAGATCTTCCTGCCACCTCTGCCTCCCAAATGTTGAGAATAAATGTGTCATGTTTGGTTTCATTAAAATGTTTTGAGACATGGTCTTACTCTGTTATGACTGGCCTTGAAATCAAGAGATCTGTCAGCATCTGCCTCGAGTGCTGGGATAAAAGGTGCACACTACACAATAGCTTAATTATTTGAAAGAAATAAAAATAGGGCCGGGCGGTGGTGGCGCACGCCTGTAATCCCAGCACTCGGGAGGCAGAGGCAGGTGGATCTCTGTGAGTTTGAGACCAGCCTGGTCTACAGAGCTAGTTCCAGGACAGGCTCCAAAGCCACAGAGAAACCCTGTCTCGAAAAACCAAAAAAATAAAAAAATAAAAAAAATAAAAATAAAAATAGGGTCAGCAGTTAAAAACACCAGCTGTGGGGCTGGAGAGATGGCTCAATGGTTAAGAGCATTGCCTGCTCTTCCACCTGAGTTCAATTCCCAGCAACCACATGGTGGCTCACAACCATCTATAATGGAATCTGGTGCCCTCTTCTGGCCTGCAGGCATACATACAGACAGAATATTGTATACATAGTAAATAAAATAAATATTTTTAATATTAAACAAAACAAAACACCAGCTGTGCTGGGCAGTGGTGGTGCTCACCTTTAATCCCAACACTCAGGAGGCAGAGGCAAGCAGAACTCTTGAGTTCAAGGCCAGCCTGTTCTGTAAAGGGAGTTTCAGGACAGCCAGGGCTGTTATAGAGAAACCCTGCCTCGAAAAAAAAAAGGGGGGGGGGGAGAACGGCTGCTTTTCCAGCGGACCTGAGGTCCCATTTCAAGCACCAAGGTGATCCTCAACCATTTGTAACTCTATTTATTACCAGGAGATCTAATGTCCTCTTCTGGTCTCCAGGCACACGATACAAGAACATTAATAGAAGCAAAACATAAAAACAAAATTTAAAAGACAACAAAATCTAAAAACCTTTGGAAAGACATTAGTGGCATGGACCTTCAAACACTCAGGAGGGCAAAGGAAGGCAGCCAGCCTGATCTACAGAGTGAATTCCAGGACAGCCAGAGAGCTACATAGTAAGAGCCTGCCTCAGAAGAACTGGAAAAAAAAAAAAAAGTCTAGAAATACTAGTAAAAACAATAAAGAACTTCCTTTTAACAAGGAAGCAGATCCAGGCTTTTCTCCTGAGTACCTGTATGGTTTAGGAGGCTCAGGAGCTGCTTGTTTAGCTTCCCGAGCACGTCTCTGAGGATCAAAAGAACTACCATCCACATAGGAATCACTGATGCCAAAGGCAGCACGGAGTCGCTCATTCTTCTTCTCGTTCAGTTCTGCCAACTGATGAGTCTCAGTTACCCTAGAGGGGGAAAAAAGGCCAAAATCTGAAGGATATACATGGAACAAAAGTGAGAGTCCTAAGTCAGAAAATTATAAGGATGAGCCAAACAGCTCTGGACTAAGGAAAGTAAAGGCAAAATCAAGTCCAAGGAGGGGAAAAAAAAGAAAGGACAGCAGCAGCTCTAATGGCATAGATTCCTGAGATCAACACTCACGTAGGCCTCTGCCCTGGGGTTTCTTCCTTGCCCCCAGGGTTCACATCCTTCTCCAGCAACATGAGTCGAAAGGTCGCCACCTTCTCTTGAATCTGCTGTTCTTCGTACCTGAAGGATAAATCCCTTCAAGGTTAGAGCTTGATGGGGTTTTCCCAAGTCCCAATTTATAATTGCTTCCTTTCCAACATGGTCCTTTTCCTCTCCATGCACACAGTACTTGTCACTCAAAAAGTTTTCCTTATCTTCCCCCACGACTCTCCTTCCTTCTCTACACTATGCTCTCTAGAACAGTGGATTTTAAACATGCTACAATTCAGGGGCCGAGAGGACAGTTTGCTTGTTGGCAGAGTTCTCAGTGCTCCTTTCCCAACTTCAACACGAATAGATCTTTTATTTCCTGGGACTTCAAAGAAAACAATGTATAAAAGGATACCATTGCTCAAGTTTGAAAACCACTGCTCTAAACAGGTTTCTACCTGAATATGTTCCTTTTCCAAAACTTCACTTCTCTGCCAAGCTCATGATATCCTCTAATTCAAATACTCTTTCAATTCCAATCTGCCTTTGCCAACTTCCAAGGCCACAATCCTTAAATCCACCTACCTTTCTCTTCCTTCCAAATAACAACACCTGTCAGGTTACCTAGCTCTTCTGCCTGACGCTACTTTCCTATACAGCACATTTTTGTTCCTTGATGGCCCCCTTCCCCTTCATAAATTCAGCTAAATAATTCAGACCCCCTTAGGCTGCTATTAATGCTCCAAATAGTTTCCTTGACATCCCACTATGCACTGACCCATGACTCTTCTCAATTCTTCAAGCTCATTTTCTTTCTCCCCACAGCTCCTTTTTAGGACTCTTTCAACCTACTCTAGTTTCTTTCCGCACATCCCACCTAACACCCAGCTAAGCACTCACTCAGTGCTTGGCTTCTCCCCACCCATTCCCTCACCCCTGCTCTTCCATCATCTCCTCCAGCTCGAGGCATCGCAGCTCCACGCGCCGCTTGCGCTCGTGGTCCAGGATGTCAGGATTAGGCCGCTTCACCAGGGCAGCCTCCAGGCGCCGCAGTTCCTCCTCTCCCTTGTAGTCAGGCCGCTCACCACGGCGGCCCCGCACCAGGGACAGGTTGCGCTGGACGTAGCCGTTGGTGCCGCTGCCCCGAGGCGTCGGCAGCCCGATCCCGTTGTACATGGCCCTGTGCCCAGGGGGGCACCACCGCTCCTGAGGGGGAGCCGGGAGACACCAGTCAGGCTCCTGGCCCCAATCTAACTACTTACCACATCTCCCACATCCACATCCCTGGCTCTCTTAGCCTTTAGTTCAATACTTAAGTCTCACACTGAATCTCCAATCAGCAAAGCGATGCTTCCTCATTCCACTAGTCTGCAAACAAACCCTCCCTTTATCCTCCCCATACTTCATCTTTTCCACTAAATCACCACTACTTTTAAACCTTTTCTCACAATGTACTCTCACCAAATCATAAGCCATTCTTCTTTGTACTTTCCTTTCCTTTCTATACCCTAAGCAAACAAAATCCAGTTTGTCTCAAATCTCTCCACACTGCCCTTTTATTCTTCTTTGGCCACAATACACACAAATGGTATCTTCACCAAACTCTGAACATAACTACTCATAACCAAATCCTCCAAATGGCACAACAAACACCATAGATTAGAAACACCTTTAAGCCCACAGTCCATTTTCAAAGGCTCCTCCAAGAAATAAAATATCTAGGCTAACCGGAACTAACAAGAAATGGATTAAACAGTCCTAGATATCTAAATAGGTAAACTGGCTAGTTAAAATGTCTTATGAAGCCTCACACCCAAACTACAGGCAAGCAAGAACATCAGAAACACAGAAACCATGGGTACATAAGCTTATACTTCACATGGGGAAGGTGAGCCATCTCCTTGATTCCAAATATTCATAGATCCTATCTATCCTAACTACAGTGACTATTATTTTAGTCTCCTTCCCAGTAAAGTTTACCACATCGCTTGCAGCTCCTCCAAGTCTGGTTAGCTCTTGTTAAATATTGCCTGCTGTCAACGTAATAGTCTAAACACAAATCATCTTTCTCTGTTCCAACTGTTCCCATACTTCCTTTACAAGTTCTAGAAACCTTCCATATCTCACTTTAATGTAACACTGTTGACTTTCCCTATTAAGCTCTGTTCTGGAACTTCATTTTTTTTCTCTAAGTTCTGGTCTACTCTTCAATTTAACCCTATGTTTTCCAGTCAGGTTCTACCTCTTGTTCCAACCTCGGCATGACTAAGAGACCCCAGGCTCCATTTTTTTTTGGACTGCATTACTCGTTCTCTGTCCCCTTCTCACTATATATGCTTTTTTCCTCCAACATATTTTCTCCAAGATAGATTCTCTGAGCATAACGGAAGAAAACTAACATAAAGAAGCACACAAAACAGGGAAAAGTGGGGGTTAGTAAAAGCATAAGGAAGAGATAAGAGTTGGATGAGAGGTTTTACAGTCATGTAATTCCAAAACTAGTATATCAATTTCTGAACAAAAACAACACCAAAGTGTGAAAAAAAGAAATATAAGCAAATGCTAGCCGGGCGATGGTGGCGCACGCCTTTAATCCCAGCACTCGGGAGGCAGAGGCAGGAGGATCTCTGTGAGTTAGAGACCAGCCTTGTCTACAAAGCTAGTTTCCAGGACAGGCTCCAAAGCCAGAGAAACCCTGTCTCGAAAAAACAAAACAAAAAAAAAAAAAAACAACAAAAAAGGAAATATAAGCAAATGCTGCATGTAAAGCAAACACCCAAATGTACTTTTGCCCCATTCCACCCTCAGGTCTAGCCTAAGCCCTACTCAATCAAAACAGCTTTAGAAAACTAAAAGCAAGTAAGAGAAGCCTATCAAGGTCAAGAATGACAGAGCTAAACCTATGAAAGACATGTGCAAATCAGGAAGAAATGGAAAAAAAAAATCTTTTTAGAGCCAAGAAATATGCTTCTGCAGCACCTTCCAACAAGCATTCTTAAGTCTCAAAAAAACAAAACAAAAAAAAAACTAGGGGCTGGAGAAATGGCTCAGTGGTTTAAGAGCATTGCCTGCTCTTCCAAAGGTCCTGAGTTCAATTCCCAGCAACCACATGGTGGCTCACAACCATCTGTAATGAGGTCTGGTGCCCTCTTCTAACCTACAGATATACACACAGACAGAATATTGTATACATAATAAATAAATAAAAAATATTTATTAAAAAAAAACTAAAGTCTAAGAATACCAATCCTCCCTCCCTTCCTCTAAATCTAGGGTCCATTCGGCTTCCTCGCCCCCTTTAACAATCTTTCAACCTAATCATTCACTCACACTTCCACCATTTTACACAGAAATCCACCCGCCCACTCCCTACCTGAAGAAAACTAAGCAAGAGATACTAAAATCATGATTTTAAAGAACTTTCAGGGAAGGGCATAAAAAGAGGGAGGGGGGAATTTACACCCAGCATCTAAAACAGTGCTCAAGACACTAAAAGAGAAACGAGAAACGCAACTACCAAAACCGGGCAGCACAAAGCATGGGGCTTCCCAAAGTTAAGTACAGAAAGAAAAAGCAAGTTGCCATGGGAAAATAATTATCAGAATTCCAAACTACAAAGAGGTAGAATTTAGAACTAAAATACTCAAGAAAAGAAACGGCACCAGAGAGAACAGCAATGGGTCCTGGAAAAGGACAGAGCAAAAGACAGAACTCGGTGCTGAGCGACTATTAACTGCGTAGGCACCTTGTAACACACGCAGCTCCAAAATTAACCCAGCAAGCGTCCTAACCTAAGCCCATCCAAAAGAGGAAAAAACGGTCTCCTTCTGAATCTTTGATTCCAAGAAGTCTTAAAAACTGCAAAATGATAATAGCATAGGTAGAATTACATGCCAAGAAAATGGCTGACACGGCCAGGCTGTTTAAAGTCCAGAATTTTCTTCTCATCGAAAAGCTCCAAAAACCTCATTTGTTCATATGTTTAAAAAGCAGGTTAGGAGGCGGACATGATGGCTAGCGCACGCCTTTAAACCCAGCACTCGGCAAACAGAGGCAGAAACTCTGTGAGTTCGAGGCCAGCCTGTCCACATAGTGATTCCAGGACAGCACAGACACCCTGTCTTATAAAACCAGAAAGTAAAAAAGAAATAGAAATAACACGGCAGGAAGGAGCACATGATCCTCCTTATCCACGCAGACTGAACACGTTCGGTTTTTGTCTTTTCTCTGGACCCCCGCCCGCGCCCCCTCACACACACGCAGAACCTCGGCACCGATACTAACGACCAACTCCCGAAGTTCAAGGCCTCCGAGCACTCAGCGGGCCGCCGAGCCTATTTTCGGCCTTGAGAATGGGGGAGGGGGCCGCGCGGCTCCGGCCGTTTCTCAGGCTCCTCCAGCCGGGACAGGAGGACCCACGCGGGGGTCAACCGGGTAGAGAGACGAGCGGGTCCGGAGCCCGGGCGGGGGACAAGCCCCCCCGGCTGCCCCCCCTCCCCGCCACTCAAAACACGGGAAAGCCGACGGCGGGGTGAGGGTCTCCTCGGACCCAGGTAGAGCAAAGGCGGGCGAGGAGCAGAGCCTCGGGCACTGCGATCGAAATCGTAGGGGGCGCGCGGCCGAGACCCAGCGGCGGCGCGCGCCGTTGCCAGGTGGGGGAGGGGCGAAGGGGCTGAAGGCCGCGCGGCGACGGGAACCGCGGAAGCGGGGGAGGGAAAGGAACGAGAAGGCGTCCGCGCCGGCGGCGGCGCCGAGCACGCGTGCGCGGGGCGGCCGGGGCCGTTCTCCGCGCGCTCTGGCCTCGAGCCGAGACCGCCGCCCCTCCCCCACCCAGCTAGCGCGCTCCCTTTCTCTCACCCGCCGCCGCCGCCGCCTCCGGCCGCCGCCTCCGAAGGGGAGAGGTCCTGCCGCAGCTGCTGCTAGAGTCTCCGAATCCCTCGGGGCCCGAAGCCGCCGGCTCGCCGGTCCGCAAGCCTCAGCCGCCGCTGCCGCCGCCTCGCTCGCCTCCTCAGGGGCCGCAGCGGGCTTCGACTGCGCCACTCGCACCCCGCCTGGATTGCGCTGCACGTCAGCACGACAGAGTGCGTCAGCACGCAATCACGAGAGCCGCTGGGTCCTCTGGGAGCCGTAGTGCTCTGTGCGCAGGCGTTGAAGCCACACAGGTAAGTGTAGGGTTTTTTTTTTGTTTGTTTGTTTTTTTTTTTTTAGGCGCAAGGGACGTTCGAAAAACCCGAGTCCCGTCGGGCACTGCGTGGAAAAGCGGGGAAAGGCGGGGCACCGTACCGAAGAGGCAAAGTATGCGGGAAATCCTCTGTAGGAAGGGGGAGGGGATGGGAGCGGCAGCCCACGACACCGGGGAAGAGCTCAGACTCACGCCTTCCGCGCAGAGAGTTCTGGGAGTTGTAGTTCAGTCACGAAGAGAGCGAGAGACTCGTATATCGCCTTCTCCGGGCAGCCATTTTGTCTGTCTGTGTCGTGCGGCAGTGGTTCAGCAATTCAGCCCCCTTGACTGCGGGTTTCTGTAGCAAGTCTGAGGCCATAGAGCACCGGGTCATCCACGCTCAGCAGGAGATGCTCCGGAGCAAGCCTCCCGGCACCCCTAGAACCACTTGAGTCCGGCTCTGGCCCAGGTTGAGAAGCAAAAGCCGAACTAGTCTTCTATGATGTCCATAGTTTTCACCTTATACGGGCCGAAATAGGGCGGGCAGGCCGGCCAATGACAGTTTCTCTTGCTTGGCGATGGTGGCTCACACCTTTAATGCCAGCACTCAGGAGGCAGAAACAAATGGATCTCCAAGTTCGAGGCCAGCCTAGTCTACAGGCAAACTCTAAGACAGCCAGGACTACATAAACCCTGTCTCAAAACAACAACAAAAAAAAACCCTCTAACCTTTGAGTAGAAGACTAGATAAGCGATTTCGCCTGTAGAATCTGCCGTGTATGAAGGAATGTGTCAGGAGTAACAATTTAAAATGTTTAACTATGTACCATTTCCTGGCACTGGGCCTCACGACCTTAGTTTGACCCTCTCTGACCCACGTGGCAAAGGAAAAAAACAACAACCAACACCTACAAGTCCATGGTATTCGTGTGCTGTGTGCCTGCCTCCACATATAAACACACACAACAAAACTCCTAGACTTTGTTTGTTTGTTTGTTTGTTTTGAGCCAAGGTCTCCCTATGTAGTCTAGGCTAGATTCAAACCCTCTATGTGACCCAAGCTATCCTGAACTTAGGATCCTCCTCCCCTGTAGTGCTGGGAATTGATGCCAGGACCTTCATATGTGCTAGCAAGGGCTCTACCATTGAGCTACACTTCCAGCCTATTTCCTATCAAATTTATGTGTTAAAAAGGATGTGCATACATATGCTTCTCTGTTCGGGGTGTGTGCACAAGTGCAGTTTCTGTGAAGGTCAGAGGCTGTGGGGGCCTATTTAGTTCCTCCGTGTGAACAGTACTAAGGTCTTAACTGAATCCTCTCTCCAGCCCAGCCCCATTAATTTTTAAAGGTTCTTTTTCTAGGGCTAATTAAAAGATGGTCTCCCAGCTGGGCAGTGGTGCACACGTCTTTAATCCCAGCACTTGGAAGGCAGAGGCAAGTGGATCTCTGTGAGTTCTAGGCCAGCCTGGTCTGCAGAGGGAGTTCCAGGACAGGCTCCAAAACCGCAGAGAAACCTGTCTTGAAAAACAAGACAAACAAAAAGATGGTCTCTCGCGAAGCAGAGATGTAGAAAGCTTCTAGCTTTCACGCTAATGTCTGACAACTTTAGCGGACGTAGTACCAACCTGTCTGCAGTCTTGAGTACAGGAAATTAGATTTAATGTTGTTTCTTTTTAATTTACGAACAAAAGGATATACTCAAGTGCTAGAATTCCAGGACTGTGAGACCCACCACACTTGAGGTCACATTTCTGTGCTCTAACCTTGTTTCTTTGAAGTCCCCAAAACTGCTAGACTTCCATAAGCTGAGCATACCTTTGGAGATAATACGGCAATGTATTTAAGGTTTAAAGTAAAGGGTGGTGGTTTCTTTAAAGATCGTATCACTTCTAGTGAGACCTTCCCTGCCAGCTAAATTCCCATCTAAAGTCCTCCTATTTTGTGCCAAGTTTTGTACCTGAATTGTGCATTAAAGGTTGATGAAAACCCCATGGGTCTTTTTCCATAGCAACAGTGAATTCCTTCACGTGTCCACAGTGCAATTTTCAAAATCAAAGTAACATTGAAAGCTGGGCATGCATGTCGGTTCTCTCAGGACTCAGGAGATTGTCACAGGAAGATCCCTGTGAGTGCAAGGCCAGCCTGGACTGTATGACAAGAGCCTTCTCAACAACGATGACAGCAAGAATGTAGGGCTAACAAGACTGGCTCAGCTGGGAAAGGAAGGTAACGTGTGGTAGCAGGACAGAACTACTTCTGAAAGTTGTCCTCTGGCTTCCTAATGGATGGCATGCTATCACCCCAGCCCCCAAACAAATGCATAAATAAAAGGTGTCTGTACCATAGACACAATGCTATAATCTGCAGACCTCATTGAGATGAGACATTGTTATTTGTTCTGATAGCATCTTTTATAACCAAGACAAATTCAAAAGTATGCTTTGAACCACTTGAGCTGTTTGACTACTTCCTCTGAGTTGAAACATTCTCTCCTCATTGGAGGCATTTTAGACCTAGCCAGGCTGGTGGCCCAGGTCTTTAACCCCAGCACTCAGGAGGCAGAGGCAGCTGGATCTCTGAGTTTTAATTCCAGGACAGCCAGGCAGCCAGAGCTGTTATGTAGAGAAACCCTGTCTCAAAAAAAGAAAAAGAAAGAAAGAAAGACTCAAGGCCTAACAAAATGTAGAAGATTCTGAGCATTTAGAAAGTTACAGAATTCATAAGGCCCTCTCAAAGGCATATAAGCAATAAAGAATTGCTGGGCAGGAGGAAGCTCCCTGGTGGAACTGCCTGCAAGGTAGCTGTCCTGTCCTCACCCACGCAGGAGTGGGCTTTCTGTGATGCAGCATCGCAGGTCACCCACACTCAGGTGACGCCTTGGCCAAGTAATACCAATAAGTCACTTGGTTTTACCAAATTAGATTTGATTTGGGTGGAGTTATTTCTCTGACCCATCATGGTTCCTCTCATTAGAGTAAATAGATATTTGTTCTTCTCAGGAAAAGTCATGTAAGACATTCAGGCATTACGTTCAGTTATGTCTTTTTTTTTAATTTAGTGTGTGTGCACTCACATGTTCACAGGTATGTGTGATTGCTAATGCATCTGTACATGTGTGTATGGAGCCAGGGGACATCCTCAGGTTTACCTTTCAAAACATATATATAAATATATGGCATCTATGCATATGGCAGGGTATGATGGCAGATGCCTTTAATTGCAGCATTTGAAAGGCCAAGACAAACAAATCTGTAAGAGTTCAAGGCCAGCATAGTCTACATAGGGAGTTCCAGGCTAGCAAAGACTATAATGACCCCTTGACTCAAAAAAACTTAAAAATAATTTTAATTTGTGTTTTGTTCCTACATGCACACTTACCAAATGCTGGAGTTATTCATGTGCACAGTTATACCCAGTTCTGCTGTCATGCCTTTTAAACTCCTTTAATGTATAACCGTTGTTCAATTTATGATAGATTTTGTCTGGTATATGTTCAGCTTCCATTCACACTGTACACTGTAGGCAGGAAGACAGTGCAAAGCATGCTACGGTGTTAGTTTGATACCCACAGATGCTCACGCTGGCCCTCAGTTCCAGCACCACCCATGTGAATTCTGATCTCGTGGTGAAAAGGGTTCAACCAATCTTCCTTCTTTTTCCCTTTTTGCTTTTTTGAAACAAGGTCTTGGCTGGTCTTGAACTCAGTATATGGCTGGTGATCTTCCTGCTATAGCATCCCAAATCCTGAGGTCACTG
This sequence comes from Microtus ochrogaster, assembly GCF_000317375.1. Taxonomy (NCBI): domain Eukaryota; kingdom Metazoa; phylum Chordata; class Mammalia; order Rodentia; family Cricetidae; genus Microtus; species Microtus ochrogaster. Next base: position 4,220,356 of record NC_022014.1, read on the forward strand.
GCATAAGCATTCACTACATACCGCTCAGTCATGTTTCTTTGCTGTGAGTTTCTAGTCTACCCTTGTGCTTTGGTTTGGATATAGTTTAAATGAATTGCCCAAAAGACTCACATATTAGAGGCTTGGTGCCAGGGTGTAAGTATTCAGATGCAGCAGACGGCAGAGTTTATAAAAGTTAAGACCTAGACATTTGTAGGCTCACTCTAGTAATCCCACACTTAGGAAGTGGTGTGTGTGCGTGCCATGAGTTCAAAGCCAGGTTGGGATACATAGGATACATAGTCGTTTCCAGGATCAGCTTCGGATATAGAATAAGACATTGTTTTTAAAAAAGAAGGAAGGGGGGGTGGGTAAAAGGCTGTCCAGGGTGGCTCACACATAATCCCAACTCCAGGACACTGAGGCAGGAGGACCCTAAGTCCAGCACAGCCTGGGTCACATAGAAGGTTTGGATCTAGCCTAGACTACATGGGGAGGCCCTGTCTCAAAAAAAAAAAAAAAAAAAGGCGGCCTGGGTTTTTTTTTTTTTTTTTTTTTTTTTGGTTTTTTGAGACAGGGTTTCTCTGTGGCTTTGGAGCCTGTCCTGGAACTAGCTCTGTAGACCAGGCTGGTCTCGAACTCAGAGATCCACCTGCCTCTGCCTCCCGAGTGCTGGGATTAAAGGCGTGCGCCACCATCGCCCGGCCAGCCTAGGATTTTTGTTTTGTTTTAAAGTTTGTTGTTACAGTTTTGCTTAGTGTGTGTTTATATGTGGAGGCACACAGCACACGAGTACCATGGATTTGCGGGGGTTGGTTGTTTCTCTCCCTCACTGTATGGGTCAGAGGGGGTCAAACTCAGGTCGTCAGGCCCAGTGCCAGTTTTCTATTTGTTTTCTTTTTCATGTCTACTTCTTTAGTGTGTGTGTGATTACGCATGCATGTGGAGTTCAGAGGGCAACTTTTAGAAGCTGGTTTTCCTCCTGAACCATGCGAGATCTGGAGATTGAATTCAGGTCATCAGGCTTACTGGCAAGTGTTTTCAATGCTGAGCCCGTCTCACCTGCCCTAGAAGGAGATTTGTAAATCAACTGGGAGTGGATCCTCAGAAGGGATTGTGGAACTCCTGATGTGGGATGGCCCTCTATATGCTGTGAATATGTTTTATTACCATTGGTTAGTAAGGAAGCTACTTTGGCCTATGGCAGGGCAGAATAGAGCAAAGCAGGAAATCCAAGCAGAGATAGAGGAGAAAAGAAGGTGGAGTCAGGGAGACACCATGTAGCAGCTGAAGGAGAAAGACACCAGAATCCTACTGGTAAGCCACAGCCTGGTGGCAATACACAGATTAATAGAAATGGGTTAATTTAAGATATAAGAGCTGGGTAGTAATATGCCTAAGCCATTGGCCAAGCAGTGTTGTATTTAATATGGTTTCTGTGTGATTATTCGGGTCTCGGTGGCTGGGAAATGAAGGCACAGTCTCCATTTACAGACCCCCAGCCTCTCTCTAGAGTCCATTTCTAGAGGTCATTTCTCCTCACACATACTTTTAGTATTGCTGCCTACCGTGGTGGTGTGACTCAACCAGAGTTTGGGGGCCTCACCAGAACCAGCACAAATGCTGCTTGGAGTTCCAGCCTCCAAAGGAAGAATGGGGTGGTGGGAATTTGTTCAAATATCTGTTTGCAGTTTGGCATAGTGGTACACTCCTCTACTCCCACAGAGCAAGTTTCAAATACAGTATTTTGAATGTATGTTCTCAGTCTTGAGGAAGAAAAAAAGAAGATATAAAACAAATACGGAACTCTAATTCATAACCATTTCCTCAGACTCATGAATTGAGGATAACTCTGAAGCTACTTTTTTTTAATTAATTTATTTATTTATTAAAGATTTCTGCCTCCTCCCCGCCACCGCCTCCCATTTCCCTCTCCCTCCCCCAATCAAGTCCCCCTCCCTAGTCAGCCTGAAAAGCAATCAGGGTTCCCTGCCCTGTGGGAAGTCCAAGGACCACCCACCTCCATCGAGGTCTAGTAAGGTGAGCATCCAAACTGCCTAGGCTCCCACAAAGCCAGTACGTGCAGTAGGATCAAAACCCAGTGCCATTGTTCTTGAGTTCTCAGTAGTCCTCATTGTCCGCTATGTTCAGTGAGTCCGGTTTTATCCCGTGTTTTTTCAGACCCAGGCCAGCTGGCCTTGGTAAGTTCCCAATAGAACATCCCCATTGTCTCAGTGTGTGGGTGTACCCCTAGCGGTCCTGAGTTCCTTGCTCGTGCTCTCTCTCTATCTGCTCCTGATTTGAACCTTGAGATTTCAGTCTGGTGCTCCAATGTGGGTCTCTGTCTCTGTCTCCTTTCACCACCTGATGAAGGTTAATATCCAGGAGAATGCCTATATGTTTTTCTTTGGGTGAAGCTACTTTTTATGTTTCTAGGAAATTAGAAGTATATTGGGAAGATGGAAACTAGGTTTCTTTTGTTTTTTTCAAGACAGAGTTTCGCCGGGCGGTGGTGGCACATGCCTTTAATCCCAGCACTCAGGAGGCAGAGGCAGGCGGATCTCTGTGAATTCGAGACCAGCCTGGTCTACAGAGCTAGTTCCAGGACAAGCTCCAAAGCCACAGAGAAACCCTGTCTAGAAAAACCAAAAAAAAAAAAAAAAAGACAGTTTCTCTGTGTAGTCCTGGCTCTCCTGGAACTCACTCTGTAGACCAGGCTGGCCTCAAACTCACAGAGATCACCTGCCTCTGCCTCCTGAGTGCTAACATTAAAGGAGTGGGCTATCATGCCTGGCTTGGAAACCAGGTTACAAATACAGAGAGGTAGAAGGATGAAACAAATCTGGCAACATTAGTTAGAACTGGAGATAGTGGGAGTCTGGAGAGATGGTTTAGTGGTTATGAGCACTGACTGTTCTTCACTGGTCCAATTCCCAGCCCTTGCATGATAGCTCACATCTGTCTATAAATCCAGTTCTAGGGGATCTGGCATCCTCACCAATACACATAAAATTTGTTAAAAAGTCTTTTAAAAATAGCCAGGCAGCGTGGGCACTGCCTTTAATCCTAGCACTCCACTCAGGAGGCAGAGGCAGGTGGATCTCTGTAAGTTTGAGGCCAACCTGCTCCACAGAGTGAGTCCCCAGACAGCCAGAACTACACAGAGAAACCTTGGCTCAGAAAACAAAAAACAAAAACAAAAAACTGGAGGTATCAGTGTAAACTCATGATACAAGTATACTTACCCATTTCCCATCTCCACCTCTAAGAGGGCCTAATTAACTTTAGTATTGATGAATAAACCATCATTCAGATTTTGCCTTCTAAATACATTTCACATTGGGTACTTCAAAAAAAAAAAACACAAGCAAACAACAGATCATGATAGAAGTTCCTATCTTCTTTAGTATAATGAGTAGTCAAGGCCACCTCCTTTATAATGACGTTTGTTTGGAGCAGAGCTCTGGAGGCTGGAACTCCAGGCAGCACTGTGTTGGCTCTGATGAGGGCCGTCTGCCCTTGGTAAGTAGTCACACTAAAAGCACACGTGAGAGGGAGAAAGAAATAGCAAACCTGTTTCCCAGCAACGCCACAGGCTGGAGGCTGTGGCTCAGTGTGGCACTCACCTCGTGTGCACAGGTTTGGTCTTTAGCCCTACTCAGAGTTTCTCTGTGTAGCTCTGGCTGTCCTGGAACTCAGAGATCCTCCTGCCTCAGCCTCCTGAGTGCTGGGATTAAAGGAATGCTCTGCTGCTCGCTGCCTAGCTGTATTTTCTCTAAGGGGGCAGATCATCAAGTAAGCAAAATCAAGCATTTGTTAGTAATACCGGAGTCCTTTCAGACAGACCTGCTGGTCTACAGCTTCTCCAACAGAGGGAGCTGTGCTACTTTCACATTTTTTACTATGCTAAACAATAAATGGTATACACAGAAAACAGAATTTATCATTTTAATTATATAATTCAGTAGTATTAAGCATATGTAAGTCTTAAATAAATGCTTATGCAAACACAACCACCACCCATTTCCAGACCTTTATACAACATCCCAAATAGAAAATGTAGCTGGGCGGTGGTGGCACACGCCTTTAATCCCAGCACTCGGGAGGCAGAAGCAGGCAGATCTCTGTGAGTTCGAGACCAACCTGGTCTACAAGAGCTAGTTCCAGGACAGGAACCAAAAGCTACCAGAGAAACCCTGTCTCGAAAAATCAAAAAAAAAAAAAAAAAAGACAGAAACCAAATAGAAAATGTATTCATTAAAAAGTAACTCCAGGGCTGGAGAGATGGCTCAGAGGTTAAGAGCACTGATTGCTCTTCCAGAGGTCCTGAGTTCAAGTCCCAGCAACCACATGATGGCTCACAACCATCTGTGGGATCTGGTGCCCTCTTCTGGCCTGCAGGTGTACATGCAGGCAGAACACTGTATACTTAATAAATAAAATCTTTAAATAAATAAATAAATAGTAACTCCAGACCAGACTGGCCTCAGATTCACAGAGATCCACCTGCCTCTGCATCCCAAGTGCTGGGATTAAAGGTCTGCACCACCTCCACCCGGCCAAGTGATAAAAAAATTTAAGAGTAGGTGTGTTTGTTCATCACCTTTAATCCCATTTTTCTAGAGACAGACAGGCAGATCCCTGTGCATTCAAGGCCAGCCTGGTCTACAAAGATTGTTCCAGGCCAACCAGGGATATATAGAGAGGGACCCTGTCTCAAAAACAAAAATCTTAATAAGAAAAAAATGAGACCAGGGCCAGCAATATTGCTCAACAGGCAAAGATGCCTGCTATTAAGCCTGACAATCTGAGTGCAATCTCCAGGACCCATGCGGCAGCAATAAATAAATGAAAGTAAAAAGTAACCAACAGGCCGGGCGATGGTGGCGCACGCCTTTAATCCCAGCACTCGGGAGGCAGAGG
>NC_022014.1:4225365-4234825 GCF_000317375.1 Microtus ochrogaster
AACCAACACACTCTGCCCTCCACCCCTGCCCTTAGAACACGTAGCTACAATCACGCATGAGCAGGACCGTGCAGATAATGTGCCTGGCTTATGTCAATTTAAAGAGTCTTGCCCTTCACAGCATCTATCAAGTTTACTTTGGACAATTGAATACAAGTGGAATGACATCATTACAGAGTATTTGTACCGCTTCTGCCTTCTCGCTGCAGTGAACGGTGACGCTATAACTATTTAAATACAAGTTCTTGTCTTATTTTCGTTCCAGATGCTCACTGTGTGGCCCTGGCTGTCCTGGAATGCATAGAGCCACCTGCCTCTGCCTCCCCAGTGTGTGGCACCACGACCAGTCTGCATGCAAGTTTTTGTCAGGACATATTTTTCTTTATCAATTTGGTTTTTTTTTTTTTGAGCTTGCCTTAAACTCATAGCAATCCTCCTGCCTCAGCCTACCAAGTTCCGGGCTTAGAGTATATGATATTACATGTTGCTATAGCTTTCATTTTTTTATATCTGAAAGAATTGTTGGCTCCATGATAATTACTATTTATTTTTATTATTTATTTATTTGTTGGTTTTTCAAGACAGGGTTTCTTTGTGTATCCCTGGCTGTCCTGGAATTTGCTCTGTAGACCAGGCTGGCCTTGAAGTCACAGAGATCCATCTGCCTCTGCTCCTGAGGACTGCACCACCACCAGCAGCAGCAGTTACTTTTGTGTTTCAGGTTTTGTTTTGTTTTGTTTTTTGAGACAGGGTTTCTCTGTAGCTTTAGAGCCTGTCCTGGAACTAGCTCTTGTAGACCAGGCTGGCCACTCATAGAGATCTGCTTGCCTCTGCTTCCGAGCACTGGAATTAAAGGTGTGTGCCACCACTGCCCGGCTACTTTTGTGTTTTCTATAGTAGCTATTCCAGTAGGTGAGAATTGTGTCATTCTCCCCCTCAGGGTGGGCATCAAAGCCAGGGTCATTGTACATACTGGGCACTCGAGTGCTGTCCTCCTGAGCCGCCTCCCCAGCCTGTGATCCACTATAATTTTTTGTTTTTATTTTAAGATACATTTATTTTACATTATGAGCGTTTTTCCTACATGCATGTCTATGTACCATGTGTGTGTCTGGTGCCCTGGGAGGCCAGAAGCATCGAATCCTAACGTCTAGGAACCAAATCTGGATGATGGGGGAAACTTGGGTCCCTCTGGGAGAGCAGCAAGTATTCTAAACTGCTGAGCCATCTCTTCAGTCCCTGACATAAAAGTTTTGATTGGCAGTCCCCAGTAACTAATGAAATGGAGCATACTACACGTGGTGATTGAAGATTTTCTTATCTTCTTTGGAGAAAATCTATTCAGGTCCCTTGTCCTCACTTGTGCAAGGTGTGCTAGAGACTGAGCCCAGGGCCTGTGCAAGCATGTGCTCACTATTGAGACCGAGCCCAGAGCCTGTGCGAGCGTGTGCTCACTATTGAGACTGAGCCCAGGGCCTGTGCAAGCGTGTGCTCACTATTGAGACTGAGCCCAGGGCCTGTGCAAGCATGTGCTCACTATTGAGCTACGTCCCAGGACCTCTTTGTCATTTTCTTTCTACAAAGAAAAAGGAGGGATTGGTGGGATGGCTTGCTTTGTTCCCAGCCTCATCACCTGAGTTTGAGCCCTAGGATCCTTACACATACACACACACACAATGCAAATACACAATACTAATAATAAATAAAAATTGTTTTAAATGTGATACATCACCTTCTCCAGTCCTACTTGGATCGATCATAACATCATGGAGGAGTCAGGCAGCTGTCCCTCAGCCTGCCTCTGTTGCTCCCAGCTGCCATGGCCCACACCCACACTGGCCCCAAGTGATGGCTTCCCCTCCAGTCTTCCAACAGCCTCCAAAATGGTTTTTCAATTTACATCTGAAAAATTATGTCATGCAGTACAGCAGTTTGAAAAGTCTTGCTCAAAACGTCATGTCCACCCAGACATGCAGTCTGGTTTGAGATAACAGGCTTTGCAGACATAATTAAGAAAATATATATATGTATGTATATAAGCATACATAATTAAGGGTCTTGAGAAGACGTCATGAATTTAGGTCAGACCTTAAACCCAGTGACTTTACAAAAACGTCTTTAGAGAAATAGAAGGGGAGACTGGGGAACTGGCATGGCCAGGAATCTGCTGGTCGTGCAAGCTTGTGGACCTGAGTTCAATCCTCAAAACCCATGCGAAAAGCAAAAAGCCAGACGTGGTGCTGCTTGCAGTTTCAGCAGGTGGGTCCCTTAATCACCAGCCAGTTTAGCCTAATCAGCAAGTTTCAGATTCCTGTGAGAGACCTGTCTGGAAAAACAAGGAGGGCAGGCAATGTGGCTCAGTGGGTAAGGACAACTGCTAACAAATATCATGACCTGAGTTCAGTTTTGGGGACCCACGTAGTAAAAGGGACTCCTACAAATTGTCCTCTGACCTCCATATGTCTATACACACAAAATAAGTATACATTTTTTTAAAAGCCACAAGGTGGCAGCACTCAGAAAGTAGGGACAGGCAGATCTCTGAGTTTAAGACCAGCCTAATCTACAGAGTGAGTTCCTGAAGAACAAAGGCTACACAGAGAAACCCTGTCTGGGAAAAAAGAAAAAAGAAAAAAAAAAAAAAAGGTCCCCGTCAACATGGTGGCACAGGCACACCATTTTGTCCCAGATTTGAGAGGCAGAGACAGGTGGCTCTCTGTGAGTTCAAGACCATCTTGATCGACAGACAGAGAAGAGCTCCCTCCAGCACAGCTAGGGCTACACAAAGAAATCCCGCTTTGAAAAAAAAATAGATGAATAAATAAATAAATAAAAATAAAAAATGAAAGATGACACTGGCTGTTACACTGAGAACGGTTCTACAGCAGCAGGAACCGGTAACTGCTGAGCCTTGCTCCCGCTCCTTCCAAGGATGTAACCTGTTGGGTGCAGCGCTGTCTGGGCAGGCTGGCCTAGGCCCCTCCACTAGAAGCAGACTGATTTTCGCAGATCATTGGCTGCTGGCTCCTGTGGTTCAGAATCCAGTGTGGCTGCCCTTGGGGATCTCTCAGGAGGGCAAGGGAAGGACCCAGAGTGCAGACTCCATTCACTCTGACACTTTCTTGAGCCTGGAGGTCGAATTCTGTCATCCCTTCTGCCCACCGGGAAGTAATAATCCCACTCCAGGTACCACACCTCGTTGTGTGCAAGCCTGCTATTCCTCAGTGAACTCACACGGGTAGCAGTTGCAGTGGGATGTGGAAATGCCGGATTCCTGTCTCCTGAAGCTGGCTGGCACAATGATAACTTTTACCCTTCTCAGAGGTACTTTACACACCTGGGATTGGTCACGGAAAACTTTGCCTCCCAGGGCCTATTTCCAGAAAGTATCCTCTTGCCAGACCTTCCCAGGATGTCCAAGTCCCCGTCATCCACCCCACCCCCACACCGCCGCCCCCCAAATCTTCCAGGTCTAATGGATTCCTGCTGAGAACAGTGTGAGTGCCGAGCCAAGCTGTTCCTCCTCCAGCGTTAGGCGGAAGCCCAGGCCCCCAAACCGCCTCCCTGCCACCCCAAGGAGGACTCAAGGACGAGGGCGGCGAAGGGAAGCAGGGTTGCTCAAAGCTCCGCAGCCGACCTGGGCGCTCGGAACAAAGGCACAGCGTTTCCAACTGCCTGTGAGCCGACAGCGAAGGGAAGCATCAAGCGGCACGTTCCGGAGTCCCTCACCGTGGCTGGTTTTGTTTCTTGAGATTGATTGCCCAGGCTGCCCTGGTACTCATTAAAAATCTAGACTGACCTCTCAATTTTCCTCCCTTGTCCTCCCAAGTGCCAGAATTACAGGCATGAGACATTGTACTAGAGGAACACTGGCAGCCATACTGCAAAGGAGGAAACAAAAATACGGGGGAGGGGAAGTAAAATACTGTAACCTTGATTTTTCCATGCAAACATATTTTTGAGATTTTGTTTTTAGACAAGGTCTCATTAAGCCAAGGGTAAGTGTTAAAACTTTACCACTGTATCCCCATCCTTTATACTTTTTGAGCCAGAATTTCGTGCATCCCAGAATGTCCTCCAATTTGCTATGTTGTGGAAGGGGGGCCTTGGTCATCCTTTCTCAATCTACCAAATGCTGAGATTACTGGCACATCTCTGTTAGGTGCCAAGGAAATTCAGGACAAATGACTGACTACCTGAGGTGCCCATTAACATGTCAAAGTGGATGCTGGCTAACTGCTCTCTCAGCTGGCTCCTGCACTTCTTACCTCACCCTGCTACCCCAAATGTCTCCAGCCCTGAGCTTCTCCTCGGTTCCCCATTGTCTCATTCCTACATAGCCCAGCCATTTTGGTCAAGCGCTCTCCTGACCTCTTGGTTCTTCTCCCTCTCCTGGTCTCCTCTCTTGTCCCTCACTCTTATCTTCAGCTCTGCCACCCTCCCTCCGCCCCCATCTCATGGCCTGGTTCAGTTTGGACCCTTCCAGGTGCCTCTGGCTGTACTCTCCCTCCTAACTACAAAAGAAACCACCTCCTCAGCCATACCTAGGAATGGTCTGGATTAGAAGGATTCGGAGGGATGGTCTTGTTAGAGGAGGAGTGTCACTGGGGTTGGCCTTTGAGGTTTCAAAAGCCCACACCGTGCCCGGTTCTTCAGCTTCTGCCTCTCTTTCTCTCAGCCTGTGGATCAGGATGTAGCTCTCATCTCTACTGCTCCAGCACCATGCCTGCTACCATACTCCCAGCCACGATGCTAATGAACTAAACCTCTGAAGCAATAAGCAAGTCCCCAGTTAAATGCTTTCTTTTGTAAGAGTTGTCTTGGTTATGGTGTCTCTCCATAGCAACAGAACACTGACTAAGACCATGTTGAACAACTGAAATTACCCACTTGCAAGGGTAGAAGCAGAAGGTTTAGGAGTTCAAAGTCAGCCTCAGCTGCAGCAGGAGTTTGAGGCTGTCTTAGGACAGATGAGACCCTAACAAGCAAGAAAACAAACAAAAAACTAAAGGACTATAATATATTCGTTAGGTATAGTCTTTTCTTGTTTTTGAGGAACTCCTTCCTGTGTCAAACAGGCTTCTTTGTCAACAGAGGCCCAGGGAGGGAAGGTGCCATGGTTTTCAGTCCAAACAGGCTCAGTTGACCCCATGGCTTTGACTTGAGCTCCACAGCAGCCAGATGCCACCTCCCCCAGCCATGCTTCAAGGCTGTTGAAACTTTCTATGGCCTAGCTCCTGGGCAAGGTTAGGCTTCTCTTCTGGACACCATCACGTGGTACATTTGTGGTATATTTCTGTCCAGAGGTCTCAACACTCCTCTGACTGTCAGGATTGAGGAAGCACCACACTTAGCTCCCCACGGGGAATTCTTCTTTGTTCTGTCTCCAGGCAAGGCCCCAGGTCTCTTCCTGTATGTGTGTCAATAAGAGCTCAGGGGGGCATAACCCTAGAAACTTGTGAGGTGGAGTCAGGAAGACCACAAACTCAAGGACAGTATGGGTGGCTTAGGCAGACCCTATTAAAACAACAAAGAGAAAACTAAAAGACAACAAAGCCCACTGAGGGTGTAGCTCAGTTCAGAACGTTTGCCTGGCACACATGGCCCATCCTCTCGCCCTTGGAGTCCTGACTCACCCAGTTGCCTGTGTTGCTGTAGGCAGCTGGGAGCCAAGACAGGCATCTCCAGAGAAGGAAACAGTTAAGAGCAATGTGGTCCTGCACAGTGTGCCTTGCAGTGGACACGGAAGAGAATGTAACTGAACCCCAGCCCCTGAGATGGCATCTTCCATGTGAACTCGGATGAACAGCACCCGGATGCCGCTCTCGGGCCCCAGATGGTAACTGCTATCGTCGCCTCCATCCCTGGTCTTCTGATTCACAGGCTGTCTACAGTCTCTTTAGGACCCCGTGATCCGGTCCAAGCCCGGTCTTTGGGTCTCTGAGTCGTCACCCTCTTTATACCTTTACACTGCAAGGAACAGGGTGAGCTCCCTCCCTGAGCACCTTTGAAGCCAGACACTGGCCTCACCCTGGAAGTTCCATAGACTATCTCCAGCATGCACCTTGATACTGCCCTCCCTGGCCCAACTCTCGCTTCTTTCTTCCCAGGCTTTGTGGCTTCGAGCTCTGGACTCCAAGGCCATGGCTCTTCTGACAAAGAGAGCCAGTCACTCTAGGAGTTATCACGGGGATCACGTAGAGCTGCAGAGCTCACCATGTCCAGGCTGTTTAAGCAGTCAATACAGGGGCCTCTTAAACCCTCTGTGTCGAGGGGTTCTTCAGCTTCATTCTGGCCGGTCTTGGCACTAACCCTGTGCTCTAGGCCTTTGCCTTCATCTTTTGCCCGCAGGGAGTTTGTCTGTTACCCAGAAGCCAGGAGCAGTTGGTTGAACTTTTATTTCAGAGCCAGCGAAAAACAAAAGCTAGTATACTTTAGAGCCAAGCTCAGAACGGACCCACGTCACATGCCTTTGGAGAAAGCACTTTGCTTTAACAAACCATTTCTGGGAAAGGGTAATAGGCAGAAAAAGCAGCCATTAGAGTTTTATTTTCAGCTACCGATGACAGTAACCACTGCAACTGAGCAGAGCTTGCCTCTTGTCAAGGTGAGAGTAAGGTGCCCAAAAGGGTTCAGCCAAAAGGAATCATTGCCAGCGTGGGTCCTACTGATTGATGGTGCATTATGAGGAGAGGGCAGCCAGGGAGAATAGCCCTCCAGGTAGACTCCCGTGGGATAGCACATTGTCAGGAGGATGCAGGGGTTGGACTGGGCAGGTTGAATCTGGAGAAGGTTATCCACCAAGGGGAGGCCCAGATGAAACGTGTGAAAATCATACCGTCCTTGGAGAAGTGGTGGCACAGGCCTCTGTATGGATGAGGGCAGGGACAGCTCCAGTGTGCCATGATACTTAGGGCCAAAGGCAAGGAGGGAGTGGCAGGGTAGGTTGAAGGCTAGACTGTTTTTTCTCTACACCCACCCCAGGGTTACCCAGCCCCCTACCATGCTGTCTCCCACCCAAAGCTTGACCTACCAATGTGTGCCCAGGGCTCTGCCAGGGCATTAAAGAGGAGTCGGGATCTGAAGAGGAAACCATCTGGAGACAAGAAGTGATTCAGCGAGTGTTATCTGATGACCCAGAGATGAAAGGATTGGGGGGTGGGGAGGAAGCCTGGGGTGCTCGGTGTGGACACTCAGAGGGCCTTGAGCCCTTCCAGGGCACAGTCTGTATTCCAAGGTGGGAGAGAAACAAGAAACGGAAGCTGAAGAAGGACACCAAAGGTGCAGTGACCAGTCTGCCGGCCATGGGGCTTGACAGGAACAAGACAGCAATTGGCTTCCAATCAGCTCACTGGCAGCTGGAGTCCTGTGGAAACACTCGCCCCTCCCCCACCCCTTCAGCTGTCTCCTCTGTGAGAATCAATAGAGAGCCACAGGAGAAGGACGACAGCTGAGCTTTGATGATTACCCAGACCACTCTGGCTTAGCGGGGTGAGCCCAGGCAGGACTGGGGAGCTAGGAGGAGTTATAGTGCCAGCCAGGGTGTAAGTTTGTAAGCACTGTCAAGCTGTTTCAACACCCCCTGCCTCTACTTTTGGAATACTAGAATTATTTCTGTTTGGGGTGTGTGTGTTTGAAACAGAATCCCACATAGCACCCACTATGCAGATGAGGCTGGCTTTGAAGTCTTTGAAGCCCTTGCCTCCTTCTCCCAAGTGTTGGGATTACTCCACCCATTTTGTTTTGTAGAGAAAAGGTCTCATTGTACAACCTAGGCTATTCTCAATTCTCACAGTCTTCCTGCCTCATAGGGAGTCCAAGGCCAGTCTGACCCCACCCCCACCCAGAGTATGAGGATTACAGGCATGTGTCACCACACCCTGCTTTTTAAATCTTTATTATTTATTATTATTATTTATCTCACTTTGTAGCCCCTCTGGCCTGAAACTCACTATATAGACCAGGCCAGCATCACCACACCTAGCCCTGCTATTCTTTTTTTTTTTTAAGATTTCTTTATTATAAGCCGGGCGACGGTGGCTCACGCCTTTAATCCCAGCACTCGGGAGGCAGAGACAGGCGGATCTCTGTGAGTTCGAGACCAATCTGGTCTACAGAGCTAGTTCCAGGACAGGCTCCAAAGCCACAGAGAAACCCTGTCTCGAAAAACCAAAAAAAAAAAAAAAAAAAGATTCCTTTATTATGTATATAGTATTCTGCCTGCATGTGTACCTGCACCCCAGAAGAGGGCACCAGATCTCATTATAGATGATTGTGAGCTACCATGTGGTTGCTGGGAATTGAACTCAGGACCTCTGGAAGAGCAGTCAGTGCTCTTAACCGTTGAGCCATCTCTCCAGCGCCCCCCCCCGTTCTTTTTTAAAGATTTATTTATGTATGTATACAGTGTTCTGCTACATGCCAGAAGAGGGCACCAGATCTCATTATAGATGGTTGTGAGCCACCATGTGGTTGCTGGGGATTGAACTCAGAACCTCTGGAAGAGCAGATAGTACTGGTAACCTCTGAGCCATTGCTTCAGCCCCGGCCTTGCTATTTTTGATTGTTTGTTTTTGTTTTTGAGACAGGGTTTCTCTGTGTAACAGCCCTAACTGTTCTGGAACTAGCTCTGTAGACCAAGTTGGCCTCAAACCCACAGAGATCGCCTGCCTCTTCCTCCTGAGCACTGACATTAAAGGTGTGCGCCACCGCTGCCTGGCACTTACATAGTTTCTATCCAGCAGCCTTCTCCATGCAGCTGGGAGGAGAGTGATCCAGTGTGAACTAAATTCAGGAGCATGTTTGTATTGGTTAATTTTCTTCTGCCCTGATAAAACACCATGGCCAAGGCAACTTGTAGAAGGAAGTTGACTTGGGCTTAAGTTTCCAGAATAGGAGTTTGCCACAGCAGGGAATCATGGCAGCAGGCAGCAGGCATAGCAGCAGGAACAGCGCTCACATCTCGACCATGAGGACTAAGGAGAGAGAGCAACCGGAAATGTCAGAAATCTTTAACCTCTCAAAGCCTCTTTGTGTGGCATACTTTCTCCAACATGGCCATACTTCCTAACTTTCCCCGAACAGTGCCAGCAAGTGGGGACCAAGCTGAGCCCACGGAGGACATTCTCATTCAATCCATTACAATATACAATAAGGCAAACTGTGTTTTCTAAGTGAACTTTTGTGGAAATCCCCTATTTACCATCTTATGCCTATACATAAGCAGGCATCCATATGACTAAAATCAGCTGCATTATGGGAAAGGGCCTGCACAGTGAGCAAAGCTGCCAGTCAAAATAGAGAAGCACCCAAACCACACACCCTGGTCACTAGTGAACCTCACAGAGAAAAGATCCACTGGGGTAACCTGCTGTAGTAAGAGCTGCGGGCTGCGTCCCTGCCACCCGGCTAGCTTTACACCAGAAATAATTACATGGAAACTGTATATTTTTTTTTTTTT
>NC_022014.1:4234925-4271555 GCF_000317375.1 Microtus ochrogaster
TTTGGTTTTTCGAGACAGGGTTTCTCTGTGGTTTTGGAGCCTGTCCTGGAACTAGCTCTTGTAGACCAGGCTGGTCTCGAATTCACAGAGATCCGCCTGCCTCTGCCTCCCGAGTGCTGGGATTAAAGGCATGCGCCACCACCGCCTGGCCTGGAAACTGTATTCTTTTAAATACTACCTGGCCCATTATCTGTAGTCTCTTATTGGCTAACTCTCACATCTTTTTTTTTGTTTGTTTGTTTGTTTTTCGAGACAGGGTTTCTCTATGGCTTTGGAGCCTGTCCTGGAACTAACTGTAGACCAGGCTGGCCTCGAACTCACAGAGATCCGCCTACCTCTGCCTCCCGAGTGCTGGGATTAAAGGCGTGCGCCACCATTGTCCGGCTTAACTCTCACATCTTGATTAACCCATTTCTAATAATCTGTGTAGCACCACGAGGTGGTGGCTTACCAGGAAGGATCTTAACCTGTGTCCATCTTGGAGAGAGAGTTATAGCATCTGCCTCACTTCCCTTCTTCCCAGCATTCTGTTCTGTCTTCTCCACCCACCTAAGGGCTGGCCTATCAAAGGCCAAGGCAGTTTCTTTATTAACCAATGAAAGTAACCCTCCTCCATCAACCTGCCACCACCCTCTGTAGTGCATCTGGCCTGTTCTTGGGTTTGAATAAAGTTTCATTGCCACTTTTACAAATCTGTGTCTTTATTTCAATTCCCTGAAAAAGGATCAAGAACCTGGAAACATCTGGTCCATACCCTGACCACTGGTAAACCTTGGGATGCTGAGGTAGGAGGTCTGTTATGAGTTCAAGAGTTACGTAGTGAAATTCTATTAAAAAAAATAAAATGAAGCTGGGAGGTGGTGGCGCATGCCTTTAATCCCAGCACTTGGGAGGCAGAGGCAGGCAGATCTCTGTGAGTTCGAGGCCAGTCTAGTCTATGAGAGCTAGTTCCAGGACAGGCTCCAAAGCTACAGAGAAACCTTGTCTTACAAATCCGATAAGTAAATAAATAAACAAAAATAAAATGTACATATATATAATTTTCTCCTAAAATGGCTACCTATTGTAGTCAACGTTGGCTTTGAAATCTTAGTCCTCTGATCTCTGAGATTACAGTTATGTGTTACCATGTGTGTTTATGTTAATTAATTTTTTAAAAATACAAGATATTTATTGGTTCTGTGCTTTGAAAATAGCTTCCACAATATTTATTTAATTCTTATGTGTTCGGGTGTTTTGCCAACATGTATATTTATGGAGCACCTGGTACTCAGGGAGGCCATAAGAGGGCATCAGAGATCCTGGAACTGGAGTTACAGACCATTGTGAGCTACCGTGCTCTTAATCAATGCACCATCTCTCCAGACTCTAAGTAATTATGTTTATCTATGTTCATAAGCTTGTATGTGGAGATCGGAGGGTAACTCTGTGGATTCATTTCTCTTCTTCCATCTTTACGTGGGTCCTAGGGATTAAAGCCGGGTAGGCAGGCTGGGCAGCCAGTGCCTTATAAACCGAGCTTTCTGGCTAGCCCAGCTATCTAACAGAGCCAATTCTCTGGGCCACTTATTTGCTCTTTTGAGACAAGGGTTTGACACCAGTGATTTATGTACAAAGATACTTGTAACAAATTTAGCAACAACCTCTGATCGATTGCAGATGATACGATTCATGAAGGCCCTTGAGTTGCTGGAGAATGCCCAGGAAATGACGTTGAGAAAGGATGGAGCCAAGGAGGTAAAGGAATCAGAAAGGAGGGTGGGACCCAAGGATTGCAGAGTCAGGGACACGAAGGAGTAAAGGGGATGAACCTTTCCGCTGGAGGGTGTGGGCCCGACAACCCCAGGATGTCAGGATACGCGAGCACGCAAAATATAGAAAGAACGCAGAGTCCTGAGCCATCCCAAGTCTCACCTCCACAGTGCAAGGTTTCTGGGACAAAATGCTATGAGTCAGGGCTATACCAGCAGGAGGTGACCACAACAATCGGCTAGGGCCAAACTAGTGACGAAAGATGGACTAATGGGCGAGGGCTGCAGTAATGGGTGAGAGCCGGACTAACGACGAACGCTGCTGCGCAGTTAGAAATTCTTGGCTGAATAATCCAGTTAGCGCCAACGAAGAGAAGGACATTTCCATTGCCTCAATGGGGCAGAAAAGAACTTTTAAATAAATGTCCCGGCTTCTTCCGCAGGGTGCCAGATCAAATACTGCATGAAGTGAGTGGAAAGACGTCAGTAAACCATACCCGGGATCCAAAATCCAGGCTGCTCCATCCGAAAAGCTCCATCACTACTGGCTCCGTCCCCTTCAAGGTAATGAGCCCGCCTCTCACGCCGATTGATCAAACGGTCCACTCGCTGCTGCGAAGGTAATATCCGGATAGGCGGAATTTGTCAAAGGAATGGAGCGCCCTCATGGCCCTACTGCGCATGCTCTCCCCGTGACCCCAGCTTGAGGTGACGGCGGGAGCCAAGGCGGGGTCCCAAAAGCACTGAGGCTGAGGGACCCGCCACAGCTCCGTCGTCCGAGAGGCTGGGCCTGCTGCCGTCGGTGAGGACGGGCCCCAGCGGGCGGGAGGGTCCCAGCCCGCGAAGCTACTCCCGACCTGGCTGTCCCGGGATCCGGGATTGGTGCTAGGAAAGGGTCCCAGGCTCTGCCCCTCTCCTTGCCTGCCATCTGCAAAGCTCTTCCTTTCTCTATGCTTCCCTTTGACTAACCCACCCTACCCCTGAACCGAACCTGAACACCCCCAATCTGGGACCCCGCCCTCCTAATGCTCACCTACCCCAATCTGCCTGGTACACACCCATCCTTAACCTCTGCAGTTTTGTCGCATCTGTCCTGAGGGTTCTTGTCCCAGTGGCAGAATTTGAGGGCTGGAAGCTGGGGAGATGCTTTAGAGACTGGGGTGGAGGGCATTGGTGGTAGGGGAGCAGGGAACTGGGGCGTTTTAGGCTCAAGACCAGATGTGTTGGCCAAGGGTAGTGGAAGGTATCATTCTGAGTCAAGGTGATTAGGAGACGGGAGAAACTTTGCTCTGTTCTTGGCCTTTTGGGAGGTTCACTGCCTTTTTCTTCTGTCTCCCTGTGAGAATATGCCCTGCATGCCCCAGCCTCATATCATTCCCTAAGCAGTCCGCTCTCAAGTCCTCCATGACTGGCAGTACACTGCCAGTGTGTTCCAACTATGGGAACAGCTGTTGGTGTCCTGACTTCAATGACTTTCCCCTTCACCTGCTGCTAGCAACTCCACATCAAACCAGCCCAAAGAGGATAAGGAGGTCTGTCCTTCTCTTGGGACATTGCTGGTTCACCCTCATCTTGATGAAGGTAATTCTATTGAGCACCCCAAGATAACAAGAGAAGTTCCAAACCTCCAAAGCCTTGTCAGTAAGAGTTTGGACCTTAATTGTTTTATGGCCACCATAACAAATCGCCACCAATCTAGTGACTCAAAATAACACAACTTCATCATCGTACATTTTAGAGGCCAGATGTGGGTGCTGGGAACCAAATCCCCATCCTCTGGAAGAGCAGGAAGCCCCTGACCACTGAGCCCTCTATCCTGCCCTGTTTCTTCTGTTTGATTTGGGGGAGGGAGCCGGAGTGTGTTTATGCCTGTGGCTGCCAGAGGACAGCTTGTGGGAGCTGAATCTCCTACCAGGTGGATCATGGGACGGAACTCAATTCTTGAGGCTCAGTGGAAAGCACTGTTGCCTGCTGAGCCATCTTGATAACCCTTGTTTTGGAGGCAGGCTCTGGATAAGTAGATTCGACTTGAACCCTAGTCCTCCTGCTTTAGCCTTCCTACTGCTGGGATGGTAGGTGTATGCCGTGACACCAGCCTCAAGGGCCTGGGACCTGGACATCTCAGGGGTCATTATTCTGCCTCTCACAGATGATGATGGGTGAATGCCTCCCACTCATTGTGTGCTCTTGGGTCTTGAGCCATTTTTGCTCTTCTGGGTCTCCTTGGTCATGACCAAGGTCATGCGGGTTGCTTCACTTGGCGGTGCTGGGGACTGAATGTAGGCAAGCTCTCAACCGGGCTACACCAACTCTTCACTTTTTTGGGGGGTAGTGGTGTGGATCATTGTGTGTGTGTGGTATGTGTGTGGGGGTATGCAATGCTGTTCACATGCAGAGGCAAGAGGAGGATGTTGAATGCCCCTTGCCCCCTGCCCACCTTATTCCCTTGAAACAACGCCTCTAACTTGAACCGGAAGCTCACCATTTTAGTGAGGCAGATGGGTCAGCCAGTAAGCTGCAGGGACTGCAGGGATCTGAATGTCTCCGCTTCCAGTGATGGGCTTAGGCATGTATGGCCAGGCCTGGCTTTTTCATGGTGCTGAGGACTTGAATTCAGGTCCTCAAGGTTGTACAGCAAGTGCTTTTTTCTTCTTGAAGTTGGAATGCATGACAATCTTGCCACTTCACTCTCCTTAGTCTGGGATTTTAGGAGTGAGCCACCACACCTAGCTTCACTTAGCTGTTTATTTATTTATTTAGTCATTCATTCATTCATTTTGTTTGAGACTGGGTCTCGCGTAGCCAAGGCTGATCTTGAACTCCTGGTCCTCCTGCTTCACCCTCATATGTGGGAGATCTAGTCTGAGGCTGTTTATCTCTAAGTAGAAGACTAATAAAAAAAAATTACCTTTCAAGTAAATGTATCCTATCTTTTAAAATGTTAAATATGTGCCTACTGCAAAAGAAAGAAAGAAAGAAAGAAAGAAAGAAAGAAAGAAAGAAAGA
Organism: Microtus ochrogaster; assembly: GCF_000317375.1. Lineage (NCBI taxonomy): Eukaryota > Metazoa > Chordata > Mammalia > Rodentia > Cricetidae > Microtus > Microtus ochrogaster. Next base: position 4,239,683 of record NC_022014.1, read on the forward strand.
AAGAGTTCGTTTATGTTCAGTTTGAGAGGGTGGTCTAGAGAGATGGCTCAGCAGTTAAGAGCGCCCACCACTCTTTCAGAAGCCCCAAGTTGGGCTCCGAGCACCCATGTTGGGCAGCCCGCAACCACCTGTAACTTCAGCTCCAAGTGACCCGACACCCTCTTCTAGCCTCAAAGGGCACCTGCACAGGTGGCATTCACTCTCACAGACACACATACATATAAATAAAAATAGTAGAAATAAATCTTTTTTAAAAGGTTGTGAAAGGTGGGATTGTGAACAGCAAAATCACTCATTTTCATCATCATCCCGAATTCATCCCAGATCATGGGCACCACCGTGTAGTGTTGAAGGGCACTAGCCAGGCGTTTTGTAGAATAACCGGTAACGTGGGGCTGAGGTTTCCTGGGATCTTACAAAGGTGAAGGCCTCAGCACAGCTCAGCGCTGTCACCTCACATCTGTGTGACTCACTGCAGATAATGTTGACTCTGATCACCTGGTGGAGGTGATGTATGAGCCCCGTGGTTCATATTATCATCCCTGTTTCCTTGGGAATGAGTCACTAAGTGACAAGGGAGAGGATTTAAGGTCGTCTCAAGGAGGAACATCCTCTTTAGAATTCTGTTAGCTTGAGACAAGGTCTGGTTTAGCCTGACCTGGCCTTGAACTCTGTATATGGCCAACGGTGACCTTGAACTCCCAGTGCTGAGATTATAGTCATGTGCTACCATAAAAGGTTTATGTGGCATTGGCACTGGAACCCATGGTTTTGTGCATGCTGGACAGACATTCTCCCAACTCTGTTCCCAGCCCTGGAACTCATGAGGAAGACTCGGGCCCTCTCCAGTATATACTGTTATTTATATCTTTATGGACTTGTGGATGTTTATTTTATTCTTAGGGTTATAATTCTACCCGCTTAAGGGTGGACTCTCTCTGTGGAGAGCTTTTCTTACTGGAATTGGCTCTTGGCCAGTGGGCCTGGGTTCCAGTCCTGACCCTCACCAGCTGTGTGGTACGGTTACCTCCCCAGTGGCAGAGTGGGATGGTGGTCATACTTGGGAGAGACATCATTGGGTTCCTGTAATGAAGATCAAGATTGACATCAGGTCTCGACTTGGGCTGCTCTGTGCTATACTTGGCAAGAAGATGGGGCAGGGTACCCGACCACTCCCTCACACCATTTCATCCAAGAGGTTTCTGGGTCTCTCTGTTGTATGTTTGCATGTGTGGTATAGTGTACATATACATGTGACATACCGTGTGTATGTGTGTCTGCAGGTGCTCTCATGTGCAGGTGCAGATCAGAGGTTGGTACTGAGTATCTTCCTCTATACTAATCTCGATACTATCTTCCTCGATGCTAACCACACCAGGCTTTCTTTCTTTTATATATTTATTTATTTATTATGTATATAATATTCTGTCTACATGTATGCCTGAAGGCCAGAAGAGAGCACCAGACCTCATTACAGATGGTTGTGAGCCACCATGTGGTTGCTGGGAATTGAACTCAGGACCTTTGGAAGAGCAGGCAATGCTCTTAACCACTGAGCCGTCTCTCCAGCCCCCACACCAGGCTTTCTAAGTGCATGTTGGTATCCAAGCTTGGGACTTGCACAGCAGGACTTTGTTAACTGAGCCTCTGGGTCTCTTCTGTCTTTGTCAACTTGGGTTCTAAGTCTGAAACAAGATCTTTTCCTCCCTGTGCTATGAATTGACCACTTGAATGCTAGGCAAGTGTGCTGTGTTCCTGAACTATATCCCCAGCCTAAAACTAGGATTTTTTTTGACAAGGTCTTTTTATATAGTCCTGGATGTCCTGGAACTGGAACTTTTTATATAGACTAGGCTGGCCTCAAACTCAGAAATCTGCCTGCCTCTGTTTCCTGAGTGCTGGGTTTAAAGGCTTATACCGTCGTGCCTAATCCTAAATTTTAACGTGCTTGATTTTATTCTAGTAATTTGTATTAATCTTTGTTTGTTTGCTTGTTTTTGAGACAGGGTTTCTCTGTGTAATAGCCCTGGCTATCCTGGAACTTGGTTTGTACACCAGGGTGGCCTCACTCGCGGAGATCCACCTGCCTCCTGAATGCTAGGATTAAAAGATTGTACCACCACTGCCCAGCGATTTGTAGTAATCTTCTTTACTTGCTGTTTAACTTTTTTTGAGGTTCTAGGGATCTAACTTAGGACCTTGTGCATGCTATGTGAGCACTACCACTGAGCATGCTCATTTGAGCACTATCGCTGAGTCCAGCTTATGTGTATTTTCTTTGCTGACACTTGTGTTGCACAGGAGACCCTTTTCTTCTGAGTAATGGACTACTGGGAAAAATTACCTTGTGAATAAATATGACTCATCTTTTTGTAGATGTTAACTCTGTTGCCACTGGGGGCACAGGAATGAGTTCATGGCATAGTAAAACAGTGAAGGGTGAAATCACTCATTCCCACCATCACCCTAAGCTACATCTCAGATCCATTTGGTAGCACTCCATCCTCCCCCACTGACTGCTTTGCCTCCTCCCTTAGGACAGAGCCCCTGGACTCCCAGGTTCCTGGCCAGGGAGGAGGAGGAGGAAAAGGAGAGACCTATCTGCTAGGGCGACGTGGCCTGAGAAACAGGCTGCTGGTCCTGGGATGCTCCAACCCAAGCCCAGTGAGCAGGAGGGTGAGAGCATGAAGGCCAGCCAGGAGCCAGCTCCCCAGCCTGGCACAGATGTGGTCCCAGCAGCCCCCAGGAAGCCCAGAAAATGTTCCAAACTGGTCCTGCTGACAGCTTCCAAAGACAGCGCCAAAGTGGCCGCGGCCAAACGCAAAGGAGTGCACTGCATCATGTCCCTGGGGGTGCCAGGCCCCGCCACCCTGGCCAAGGCCCTCCTCAAGACTCACCCCGAGGCTCAATGGGCCATTGAAGCAGCCCCCCAGGAGCCTGAACAGAAGCGCAGCAAGCTGGACCTGGGTGAGGCTCCTGTAGCTGGCGCTGCCCCCTCAGAGATATGGTCCCTTTCAGAGCTGCCATAGGCAACTGGCTCCAGTTCTGAGAGTCTCTGCTCTTCCCTTTGCTGTCACAATCCCTGCTCCTCTACTTTTCTGAGCACAGGTGGGAGGTAGAGGGCTCAGGGGTTATAGGTGCTGCTGGGTACTCCTTGAGGAGCCTGGGACCTTGGCTCTACCCCTCCTAGTCTTGCCAAGTAGCCTTGTCCCTTAGAGTTCCCTCTGCATGGCCTGCATGCCTTGCTTCATCACAGGAGTGTCGGAGGTTGAGGTGGGCCTGCTGCCATGCATGTCCATGCTGGAGGCTGCTGGTGACTCTCAAGATCTTGGCTACACACAGGTGTTTCCCAAGGCCTGGGCTTCGGGCACCTGCCACATGTTCCACAAGCATTTCACAGCCATTTCTTTAGTCGGACAGTTTACCCATTGGTAGACCTGCAGTTCTGTGTTCACTGAGTGCTGGGCCTCAAGGCCAACAGAAGCTGTGGGGACCCCCCTCCCTGTCCCTTCTGACCCAGCCTCACCCACACTGAAGCTACCACAGCGGAGAGAACAGGGCTCCAGGACACTGTCGGGGCAGCAGGGAAGTAGCCTTGGAAGTTGCAGGCTGATGAGGGTCCAAGGCTTGCTGGGAAAGCTCAGTGTCCTCTGCTCTTGTTTGCAGTGAAGAGATGATGGGAGGCCATGGGTAACTCGAGCCTCACCCCTTACCACTCCACCATGGCTGTGTGCCTTCCTCAAGTGTGACTGGGTGGGTGGTGACCGGTGACAGCAAACTGTCCCTCTCGCTGTACTCGGCTCAGGCTGGCCTCAAGTCAGATTCTTGGGACCTGTGATTATCTCAGGCCTCCCTGGGAGTAGTGAGGTGGCAGTAGCAGAGGAATTCGCTGGGGACAAGCAAAAGAGGGCTGGCAGATACCCTTTCAAGGACTCAGGATGGTACAGGAGAACAGCAAGTAGCCAAGTTTGGAGTACTCAGTATCAGGACATTGGGGTGGTGGCCACAGGAGCACTTAACACAAGTTAAAGACTTGAGACTTGGTCTAGGATGTGGTGCACATGCCAGTACACAGACATAGTTCCCAACGTCACCAGAGCTGAAAGGAGAGCCCTAGGCGCCAAAAGCACTTGGAGGTCCAGGGAGAGTGACAAGACAGCTTCCTGGGTGGAGCTGGAAGTGCCCTAACCTGGGTGTCTTACTGTGCGTGTGTATGTTGTGCCCATTACTGTATGTGTTCTGTGTGTGGTTGTCTATCTGACATTGTCTCTCTTGTCCCTTTGTATGACTTTTACCCATGAGGGTGGGTGGGTGTTAGTCTGAAGCAGTTTCCCTTCCCCACTAGGCTTGGAGCAGGCGATGCTGCAACTCAAAGAAACCTTTAGGGATGCTCAGTGGCAGGGAGAAGATAAGTGAGCGGATCTCTCCCAATAGAATAGCATCCTTTAGGGATGCTCAGTGGCAGGGAGAAGATAGGTGAGCTGATCTCTCCCGATAGAATAGCATCTGGCAGGCCCTGAGATGGTGAGGATGAGAAAAGCCAATCCTGGGCCTCCATTTTCTGCCTTTTCACAGACGGCCCCTTGGGATCAGCCATGCACTCGCTGAGGAGGAAGACAAGAAAGCTCCTGTGCCACCGTCAGTTAGCTAGGGCCAGGGACCCTGCTGTAGGGGTAGGGATGTAAGGGGATAGCCTAAGGTTGTAAGGATTCATAGTCCCACTCCCACCCCCACCCACAGAAGCTAAAATCTCAGGAAAACTAAGATGGAGTGACCATGGCTACAAGCCTGGGGTTCTTTGGGGACCGTGAGGACCCTCAACCCCAGCTGCAGCTGGAGCAGTGCTGAGGAGTCAAGAAAGACTTTGGTGTGCTGACTCTCTGCTCCCCCTAGTCAGTAATGCTCTGGGTGCCTCCCTGTCCCCCAACCTGGTTCCCACCAGCACGGGGGCAGAGGATGGGTCTGTCACTACACAAAGACCATCTACACAGAGGAGTGGAGTCTGGCTGGGATCCCACGCTTCCCACAGGACTGGGGTATGGGGACATCTTGTGTACCTATCCAATCACAGGAGACCTTAGCTGCTTCCTGTGTAAGTGCAGGCTCTGCAGCAACTTGGCTTCTGTGAGAACTGGGGCCAAACTCATGTCTCCAGATGAAATGCTAAGGAAGGCTGGTACCCCTTCAGGGCTGTGCTGGGCAGCTGCTCTTGATCAGCTGCCAATCTCCCGTCCATTGTTCCCTCTTGCACACCTCCCTGTCTCTGCTCTTCCCAGGGTCAGCTGGTGGCGATTCAGCTCAGATGTTTCCTAGAAACGTTTGTGACCCTGACTTTCATGGCTTTTTAGGAACAGTATTTCCGCTGTGGCAAGTACTTCTCTAAATCAGTTAAGAAAGGTATCTGGCCCCGTACTGACCCCTAAGAAGCCACGGGTAAGGTGACTCTCACCTCACAGGAGAGCAGTGAGAGCGCGGGGCCAGCCTCCCCCAGCCTTCCTTTGCTCGTTGTTATCAGCCTGACCTATCTGCCTTTCTTCTAGATGCAGGTGGCCCTGAAGACAGTGGAGAGTCTGAGGTGTCGTCTTCAAGTCCTGAGGGGAGCCCTGCGTTCCCTGAGGCACCCAGCCCTTCCCCTTAACCTTGGCAGCTGCTCCAGCCTGTGCTGCTCGCTGTATCAGTTACTTTTATAAGCAAGAAGGAAAAAAGGAAATAAACTGTCTGCTATTTCCTTCCTGGGTAGGTTTTTGTGGTTGCTGTTGTTTTTTGTTCCAGGCAGGGCTTCGCTGTATATAGTCCAGGCTGTCCTGACTTAGTCTGTAGACCAGGCTGGCCTCAGACTCAGAGACCCATCTGCCTCTGCCTCCCAAGTGCTGGCATTAAAGACATGCGCCACCCCCTCCAGGCTAGGGCAGGTTTAAAACACTGGAGGATTTTGGGTCGTTGGAGACCCACTCTGACCCCATCACTCTGGAGACTTCCTTTCTCCCCATCCTTCCCACCCCAGACTAGCCTGCTCTGAGCCCTTGGACTGGTGGTGTCTCTCTTGGGCCTCCAACCGGTAGCCTCACAGATGGGCCACCGTGGCCTGGAAAACGAGCTCTTGGCAGAGTGGTTCCCAAGGCTTCGTCCCTGTTCTGCTGCTAGCATGAAATGGTACCCCTGCCCTGGACCCAGGACAGCCTGGTCTTCATCACTGCCTGCCCCTTCCCTCTGCAAGAGGCATCAGGTTCCCTCTAGCCAAGGTTGCCATAGGCCACTGTCCTTCCTAATCTAAGCCTGCTCCCTAGAAGAAGACCCTCAGACTGCTGGCTCCCAGCATGGGACCCCAGCCTCCTCCCTACAAGTTATCACCGAGGAAGGGCTGAGCCAACACCTGAGACTTGTCAAGGATCTGCCTGGGATCCTCACAAGAGTGCAAGGCCACCCAAGAAATCACACACACAGCCTGGGCCCCTAACAATAGTAGGATCCCTGGGGCATGCTGACCAGCCAGTCTAACCAAATCATCAAGCTTCAAGTCCAGTGAGATTCCAGTTTCAAAAAATAAGAGGGAGCGCATTTGTTAACTTCTGGCCTAAACACACACTCCCATCCCCCATCTCCCCCAGGCCTGAGAATAGAGCAAGGGAGAAGTGGGGCCAGAAGGGGGCAAGGCTACCCTGACCTTTGTGTGCAAACCTCTGTATGTTTTCCTCCAGCCTGTGTATGTTTTCCTGGTTTTCCAGTACTCCTAGATCTCCGCCGCCAAGACTCTGCCTCACAATTGCTCCTGGAGTCCAGATGGGGGCGCGCAAGATCCGCGCCCTCCCGCTTCTCCGCGGTACCTGAGCGCCTCCTGGAGTGAGGTCTTGGATTACTGATTTCAGTACCGCTCGGCAGAATGTCACAAACAAGGGCTCCTTAAGCGCCAGACACAGAATGGCTTCTTGCATTCAAACAATGTATTAGATTTATTGCGCCTGCTTCCTGCCCCATCCCCACACCCGTAAGCCAACACTACCAGGGAAGGGTTCTTTGTCTACTTGGGCTCCTGAGTTTACTAGTATGGAGACCGTAAGGAGAGGAGCCTGCAGGGCCACGAACAGGCAGAGCATGAAAAGGAAAAATGGGACAGAGATTTGGTATTACCAAAACGCAGAGGGTTTATAGGTTCTGCCCATGTACAGTTCAGATGTGTGGGTCAGAGTAGCCCGCGGTGGGGGGACTTGCAGGAAGCTGGTGTAGCACCAACTCTGAAGTGAAGGAGGAGCCTGCTAGTCCTGTGGTAAAAATCTGTGGTAAAAGCTGAATATGAGGCAGAGCAAACAGTCCTCCCTGGGAGCAAGCCCGCTTCTGCCTCCTGAATACTAGGATTACCGGCAAGCAACCACCATGCCTGTTCTTAAACTTGGGCTTTTAAAGCAGGGCCCCTTGTGTCCTTGAGTTCCTGATTATTTTTCCACCTCCCAAGAAGCTAAGATTCAAAGTGTGGGTCATCACACCTGGCCGAACTGTTGCTCACTTAATTTTTGTTTTTGAGATTGTCTCAAAACCTCTCAAGAACTGGGATGTGGCCATCATGCTCGGTTTTGTTTGTTTTAAAATATTTATTTATTGATTTATTTGTCTATTGGGTTTTCGAGACAGAGTTTCTCTGTGTAGCCTCAGCTGTCTTGGAACTAGCTTTGTAGACCAGGCTGGCCTCGAACTTACTGAGATCCACCTGCTTCTGCCTTCCAAGTGCTGGGAATAAAGGTGTGCGCTGCCACTGCCCAGCCTCAAGGATTTATTTTCCTTTCATCTGGGTGAGCATTTGCCTGATGTATCGTAACATGCAGATGCCTGATTCTGACGGAGGCCAGAAGAGGAGGTCAGACCTCCCTTAAAGGAACTTTGTTCTCTGCCAGAGCAGTAAGTGCTGAGAAATTCTAAGCCAGAAGTTCTCAGTCTGTGGGTCAAGACCCCTTTGGCAAACCTCTATCTCCAAAAAATATTTACATTATGAGATTCTTAACAGTTTTATGAAGTAGCAACAAAAATAATTTTATGGTTGGGGTCACCACAACACGAAGAACTGTATTAAAGGTTCACAGGATTAGGAAGGTTGAGAACCACTGCCTAAGCCATCTTTCTAGCCCTGTTTGGTTTTTGAGACATGCTATGTAGCATTGGCTTCCCTGGGACTCACTGTGTAGCTCAGAATGGCCTCATTCCCCTGCCTCTGCCTCCTGCCTCCTGCGATTACAGGCTTGCCCCTCCACACTAGGCTTTGCATTTTCTGTGTTTTTTTAGGTTTTAGATTTCAAAAAAAACCCTCTATCTTCCATTTACTTATTCACTTATGGTGGTGGTGTTTTTAAGAGAGTCTCACGTAGCCCAGCTTGTCTTGCATTCATTATATAGCTGAGGATGGATTTGAATTCCTTGAATTTCTGATTCTTCTGCTTCAATTTCATTTGTACCACATCACATCTAGCTCCAGAAGATTCTTTTCTCCTCCTCTTCCTCTTCTTCTTCTCCTCCTCTTCCTCCTCTTTCCTCTTCCTCCTCCCCCCTTCTATTTTTCAAGACAGGGTTTCTCTGTGTAATAATCCCTGGTTGTTCTGGGACTTCCTTTTCTAGACCAGGTTGGCCTCAACCTCAGAGATCGGCTTGCCTCTGCCTCCTGAATGCTGGGCTTAGAGGCGTATGCCACCACCGCCCAACCCAGCTCCTGGATTCTTATTTAAACCTGTGATCTGGTATTGTCATTACTTTGAATCTCAGATTGTCTTGGATTGAGTGAAGGATATTTAAAGGCTTCAATGTGCTGCATAAGAAAGTTTAGGAAAACTGGAGAGGTGGCTCAGTGGTTAAGAGCACTGGCTGCTCTTCCAGAGGTCCTGAGTTCAATTCCCAGCAATCATCTGTAATTTGATCTGGCATGCGGACAGAACACTGTGTAATAATAAATAAATAATTAAAAAAAAAAGAACACTGACTGCTCTTCCAGAGGACCCAGGCTTGAAGCTCTGCACCCATATGGTGGTTCACAACTATTGGCAACTCCAGTTCGAGGGGATCTGACACTCTCTTCTGACTTCCATAGGCACCAGCCATGTACATGGTACAGATACACATGTAGACAGAACACTCAAATACATAAGAATTTTTTTTTAAATGTAAGATGTATGTGTAAAAAAAAAAGAACGCTGGGGGGCGGTGGTGTAAGCCTTTAATCCCAGAACTCTGGAGATAGAGGCAGGCAGATCTCTGAGTTCGAGGCCAGTCTGGCCTACAGAGCAGTCCAGTACAGCCAGGGCTACACAGAGAAACCCTGTCTTGAAAAGCCAAAATAAATAAAAAAAAATTTAAAAAATTAAAAAAAAAGCAAGTTCAGCATGAACACCGGCCTAAGAATGCATTTAAGCAAACAAACACTACAGTCAAATCCTATGGAAGGCCTGGTGTCTCAATCAAGACTTCCCGCGGAACCCTCTTTGTGTGGACGCCCCGCCTGCATGCACACAACAAATTCACCTGCTGCCCTGCCCTACCGGATGCTGTAGCCGGACCATGGGTTGTCCCGCCTCCCCCATGTTAATAGACCCGCCCCTGCACGCTGATTGGCTATGGTGTTAGGTTGGCGCTGCGCAGAGAAGACCCGGAGAAGTGATATCCGCCTTAGGAATGGCTCCGCGCCTCTGCTGCGCATGCTCTCTAGTAATGTTTAGGCGTTCCTAGCCGGCTCCACGCGGGGGCGCGCGCGCGGGCACGGGATCCCTCCCCGGGGGGCAGTTGGCGGCGGGAGCGGGCGCTGGGGTCCTGGTTCCTAGAGCACTCCCGATTGCTAGGCCGTCACCTCCGTTGGCGGAGACCCACACGAAGGACCTCGTGGCTCAGCCGCCGGAGACGCAGGGTCCGCTGCCGTCGGTGAGGACGGGCCCCTACAGGCGGGAGGGTCCGGCCGGCGGAGCGATGCCTGCTCCGGCTGCCCCGGGGTCGGGCCCGGTGCTAGGGAGGGGCCCCAGCTCCGCTGCTCGGGCTCGCGCTTCCGCCTCGTCGGTCACCCGCGGTGCGCCTCCTTTCTTCACCAACCCACCCGACCCCTGTACCGATCTCAACATCCCTAAATCCGGGATCACACTTTCTCTCATTTTCCTAGGACCGTGTCCATCCTGCCCAGTGCGTGTCTACCTGGCTCTGTCCTCTGTTGCGGCCCATCCTTGCGGCCGCAGGTCCCAGTGACCTTGCACTTTTTACTGGTTATGAGCCCTCCTAGTTCTGACTATAGATTGCCCGTTATGACTTTCAAACTTTGTGACTCATTCTCTACTGAGAAATATGTTTTATGTGTATATTCTGTGTCTGACGATAGATTCGTGAATCACAAGTTTAAAGAGAACCGCTTACCCGGCTCACATGACGCAGATCTATTAGACTGTTCTAATTCATTCCTTTCTGTTCCGTTCCGTTCCATTCTATTCTAAACGACTGACTTGCTAACCCATTGATTGAAGACCTAGTTTATCTGCCGCCTTTAAACCCTCCTTTACTCTTACTCTCGCAATCATAACCATTCCAAAGAGATCTTTTGATTGTGGTGGTGGTGATTTTGTTTGTTTTTAACTTTCTGCTTTCCAGGGTTCATACCATTGCTGAAGCTTGATTTAGGTTTTCTGGTATGATTCAGGTATTTCTTTTATCTCATTGTTCTTCAACAGCCAGTAGTCTGACTTGTGGGGGGAGAAAACTGAAGTTGTGGTAAGGGAGCTTCTTACAGGAGAGTCGATGAGATGCTAGGCTATGACGGAGATAGCTTTTGCTGGATGTGTGTGTGTGTGTGTGTGTGCGCGCGCGCGCACGCCCGCACACGCACTTGATTGATTGCTTGCTTGCGTGTGTGCGCTTGAATTTTAAGAAGAGTAGCTTGTCATCTTGTCGGTACTCTTGGGGAGAATTGGAGTGACCAAAGCTGAAGACCATCAGAGCTCGGCCCAGATTTTGCTGAGCTGAGGGAGTCGGTGAGGAAGGAAGGCGGGCCTCATGACAGGAAAGCAGATGGAAGATGATGTGGTTGCATACACAGAGAGACACATTTGAGGGTACCTCAGGCTGGGTAAGGGAGTCCGTTTAGCCAAATTATGATCTAGGATGACTGGGGAATATATCAGTTGGCTTCCCATGTTTCCTTATCGCTCATGAGTGTGTGTATGCATGCAGAGGCCTATTCTGTCACTCTCTGCCTTATTCCTTTGAGACAGGGTCTCACTGGACCTGGAGCTATCCTGGAAGCCATGTCTCTGCCTTCTACAGTCACATGAATGCTGGCATCTGCTAAGGTCCTCAATCTTACACAGCAAGTGCTGCTTTCTGCTGAGCCATCCCACCCCAGCCCCGTCCCCAGCTTGACAAAACATTTCAGTGCTGGTGTACTTCTCAAGGGGGAGGGAGATGGTGACGTCACGAAAACAGAATGAGAAGATGGTAATTTCCTTTGGTTTTCGAACGTCTAGTCCAAGATCTGGCAGACGAATTCTTTGCAGTGGGAGGGCTGTGTGATGGTGGCTCGGAGCATTTAATGGGGCAAGCTGCTCATATCAGAGTCAGAAGTCAAGACCGAGAAGGATGGGGTGCCCATGTGTCCCTCAAGGGCATGCCCCAGTGGTCTAAGGATTTATGACCTCCCAGGGCATACCCCAGTGGTCTAAGGATTGATGACCTCCCAGTGGTGCCACTGTGGTTCTTTGGGAGAGACAGTCATAATCCAAATTATAGCAAGGTATTTGGAGAATAGGTTCCTACTGGCTGACATCTCTTCAATATCTATATTTTTAAAATAAATTATTCTTTTTGAGACAGGATCTCTTTATGTAGGTCAGACTCCTAGAACTCAGTATGTAGACCAGGCTGGCCTTGAACTCACAAAGATCCTCCTGTCCCTCCCTGCTGAGTAGTGGAATTAAAGACGTGCACCATTACATCCTGCTGCAGTGTCTGTGTTTCTAAATTGCTTTGAAACAGTGCTCTCAGACAGTCGACTGCCGTCCCCACCTCCCGAGACAGCCAGCAGTTTTGGTTCTACAGTAACTTGGGAAAAGAGGTGATAGTGGATTTTATGTAGTGCATAGAGGATAGAGGTTCTATAAACACCTGCTCTGCCCTGCCCCTCACAGTGAAGCAGATTCACCGATACTGAGGTTGTAAAACCCCTCTTTAATAAGTGGCAGTCCTACTGGGATTGCTACCCCCTTCATCCTGTCTCAGGAGCGATGCTTGCCCACACAATTCACTTACAATATTTCGTTCACTACTTGGGGGAGGGGAGTCAGAGGAGGAAGCCAGCCTCCAGCTTAGTTTTAGACAGAATCTCACACTGAACCCGAAGCTTACAATTTCAGTGAGGCTGGGTAGCAGCAAGCTCCTGAGGTCTGCCTGGCCTCACACCCCAAAGCTGGGCTTACAGATAGGCGTGTGACCCTGTTTCACAGAGATGCCGGGAAGCTGAACCCAGGATCTCATACTTTTACAGCAAGTACTCTTACCCACTGAGCATCTCCCCTGACCCTCATTCACCACTTTTCCTACTTTGCGGGTAAGAGTGGCCAGGGGAGTTCTGGGCTTGGCCCAGGTCTCCTACCCAGCAAGGCCTTGGTAATACAGCTTATCTCCCATGGAAAGGTAGCTGTTCTCTGCTCTTAGCTGCCAAGAGAGGCTTCTGTCTTTCAGGATTTTAGTTAGCACGTAGAGATTGGACTCAGCTGTGTCTGAGAGGCACTGGATAATTCCCAACATTGCAGAGCATCTTGGCCTGCTCTGAGAAACATAGCCACCAGCAGGGCTACAGTAATCACCCAGCTCTGACCTTAGCACTGAGAGAAGAAAGAAGATGGAAGATAAACCACACATTTTGGACTCTTGAATATACTGTTCACATCTGCCTAACCTGACACACTGTGTTTTCTTTATAGGCTTATATCTAGTGAGAAATGAATATTACAAAATGAACACATTAAAGCCTACGTCTTTGGGCAAAGTAAATAATACAGGACCGGGCATGGTGGTGCACATCTATAATCTTAACAGTTGGAGGTAGGGAAAGGAGGATTAGGCATTCAGGACCAGTCACAGCTGCATAGTGAGTTTGATGCCAGCCTGGGCAGAGGTAGGTGGATCTCCTTGAGTTCCAGGCCAGCATCATCTACATAGTGAGTGAGACTTGGTCTCAAAGCAAACAAGGAAAAAAAAATCCCCAAACAAACAAATCCTAATGGGCTGGATAGATGACTCAGCAGGGAAAGGCACTTGCTGCCTTGCTGAGGACCTGATTAGGTAACCAGAATCCATCTTGGTCATAGAGAACTGACTGCTGCATGTCCCTTGACCTCCATGCACTGTGACTCACATGCAATTGAATGCATGCACACATGCACGTAGACAATAAGTAAGATGTAGTTTAGGGTTTTTTGTTTTGTTTTTAGGTTTTTCAAGACAGAGTTTCTTGGGGCTGGAGAGATGGCTCAGTGGTTAAGAGCACTGCCTGCTCTTCCAAAGGTCCTGAGTTCAATTCCCAGCAACCACATGGTGGCTCACAACCATCTGTAATGAGGTCTGGTGCCCTCTTCTGGCCTGCAGGCATACAAGCAGACAGAATACTGTATAAAAAAAAAAAAAAGACAGAGTTTCTTTGTGTAGCCTTGGCTGTCCTGGAACTCACTCTGTAGACCAGGCTGGCCTCAAACTCAAGATCTGTTTGCCCCTGCTGGGATTAAAGATGTGCACCACCACCACCACCACCACCACCACCACCAATGCCGTCTGGTTTGGTTTTGTTTTTGTAACTGAAATAGGGTTGAGGACTGGGGTTTGGATCCTAGTGTTCACATAAGACCAGATGTGGTATCAGGTATCTATGGTCCTGACATGCTGTGGTAAGATGTGGGGAGACGGTCAGGACTCTCGTAAACAAGCTAACTGGCATTTCCTTCCAGAAGCCTCTCAGAGACCCTGCCTCAGTGAGGTGAAGGCAGAGGCTGCCGCCCAAAGTCGTCACGTGACTTCCATGTGCATGGTTCGCTTGCCGACACTTACATTCAAGCACAAATGTGCACACTCATGTACATACTTACAAAGACAAAATAAAAAATAAAAAACAGGATTGTATAGAGAACCCCCACATCCCCATCAACATGAATGTCGGCATCTTACATTTGTATCTGAGATCTGTTTATTTGTATGTGTATGTGTTTTATTGTGCTTGTGTGATGTGGGAGAGGTCTCATGATGTGACACTTGGGTGGAGGTCGGAAGACAGCTCTGTGGAATTGTTCTACTCTTTATGTGCCTTCCAGGGATCGGGCTTGTGCACTTTTATCCACTGAGCTATCCCACTGGCCTGGATTTTTTTTTTTTTTTTTTGGTTTTTCGAGACAGGGTTTCTCTGTGGCTTTGGAGCCTGTCCTGGAACTAGCTCTGTAGACCAGGCTGGTCTCGAACTCACAGAGATCCACCTGCCTCTGCCTCCCGAGTGCTGGGATTAAAGGCGTGCGCCACCACCGCCCGGCTGGCCTGGATTTTTGTTTTTTGAAACTAGACTTGATTATGAGCCCAGACTGGTCTCATTCCACATGGCCTCCTGAATGAACTGTCATCGTGCCTGCTTCTGTTTGTTTCTGGGGCCTGAGAGTAGCCTTATATTCACCAGGCAAGCATTTTAGCAATTGAACTCCATCCCCAAACCCATTGGTGTTTTCAACAGAGTGGCCAGTTTTGGAACACTGAGTCTCCTGAGTGCTGAGATTAAAGGCATGTACCACTACACCCATCTTTAAAAAAAAATTAAAGAGGCTAAAAATGTCTGGAGTGCTTTTGTCTTGTTTAATGACTCTTACTGAAAGGTGGGAAACCCCTTGCTAACTACATATTGCTCAGTTGTCCTAGAAAGACAGGAATGTCAGCCCACCCTAGGGTAGCACTCCATATCAGACCATCCTTGTCAGTACTGTAGGCCTGGAACCCTGTCTCTGCCCAGCCAAGGCAACACCAGGAACAGCAGTTGCAAGGTCAATGCAAAGGGCCTCTGGTATCTGGAAGACCGGCTGAGCTGAGGCCTCCAGAGTAGGTCGGGGGTAACCTGTGTGAGCCCAGAGAGGCTCATTTCCCAGAGCTAGGCTTCAGCCTTCTGCCACACAGAGTAGCAGCACTGACTGGCCTGGGTGCTGTGAGACAGGTGCCCAGCATTGAGGTGAAGTGCACAGGGCCAAGCCTGGTAGATGCCCAGGCATCTGAGCAGGCACAGTGGGATTTCGGCCTCTTCATTCTCAGGCATGTCTGGTTCCTGTGCCTGTTCTCACCTATTAGATGGCTCACTAAGAATGGTCTGGAAGGGATCTGTGCTAGGCACTGATGAGGCTTCTGAGGTAGAAACTCAATAACCAGTGCGTTAGTCACCAGAAGCCCTGGAAAGGCTGGGTGGGGCTACCAGGAAAGGTACCGGGAGGGCATCTGTCCAGGGTTCCTCTGTGGTCTCTCAACCTCAGGGCGCTGAGGAAGTTCTGTCTCCCCCAGGTTCCACCCCAGGTCCTTTTGTTAGAGCCCCAGGCTCAGGGGCCTCCTCCACTAATTGCCTTGGTTCTTCTCTTAGGACAGAGCCTTTGGGCTCCCACAGTCTGGCCTGGGAGGAAGAGGAAGAAGGGGAAGAACTACTCATCTGCCAGAGGGCTGAAGGTGGCCTGAGGGCCAGGCTCTCAGACCCAGGATGCCCCTGCCTGAGCCCAATGAGCAGGAGAGTAAGCGTGTGAAAGCTGGCCAAGAGCCATCTCTTGGAGCCAGGAAACCCCAAGAGTCCTCCAATCTGGTCCTGGCCAAGGATAAAGGGGGATCCAAACCGACGGGTGCCGTATCCCTGGAGATGCCGGGCCCTGCCACCCAATCCAGCAACACCCCCCAGACCTTGCCAGCTAAGAAGCAGGGGCGGATAATTCACCGGAAGCGTAGCAGAGTAGATTCTGGTGAGATTCCCTGGCCCTGCCGACCCTGGCTCTGACAAACCTGTTGACCTGCCCACCCCCATTGTCCATCGGGTGACCTTGGATCCCCCATTCTTCCTTTCAGTTGAGCCTCTTAGACTCTAAGCACACCCTGTGTCCCAAGCACCAGGCCCTCTCCCCAAGCGCATGGGAACTGTAGCTATATGCAGAATTCTCTAAACTCCTTAAATCCTCTCCCTTCATCACAGAAACAGCTTCTAAAACCTGGGCTTGCCTGGAAGCTAGGAGCCTGAGAAGGCATCCTGCCCACAGGATCCTACCTTATTCCAAGACCCACTCTCCAAGGCCCCTGACCCCGAGCCTTGCCCTAGAGAATCTAACCCAGCCTTTTCATCCCCCTAGCTGCTCCACAGCCCCTGGAGTTCCTGAAGACCCCGTATGGGGGCCGCCTTCTAGTCTACAAGTCATACCTGTACAAGCAAGAAAAGGCTGTGGGGGACAAGGTGTACTGGAAGTGCCGCAAGCACTCGGAGCTCAGCTGCCGGGGCCGGGCCATCACCCGTGGCTTCCGAGTCACGGTGATGCGGGACCACTGTCACCCACCTGATAAGGAGGGCCTCAAGGTCCGGCACCAGAAGAAGAAGCTGTCTCACTCAGACCTGCCTGAAGGCTCTGAAGGCCAAGAAGATGGGGTGAGCCTATGGCTGTACCCTGTAGAACCAGAGCCCACCCCTCAGCCAATCCCTGAAACCCCAGAGGAGGACCAGGGGTACCGATCCCTGGCACTGCAGAGCTTGCCTCCCAAGAAACGTCCCACCCCAGGAGTGGGTGAGTACGTGCCCTCTCCTCACTTGGGTGAGGAGGAGGAAGACTCCTCAGATCCTTCATGCCCAAATAAAAATGGGTTTCGTGTGGGTTATGTGTTCAATGTCAAAAATATAAATGTATCCCAGTCATCATTAAGCCCACGGGATAGAAGGCATTATGATTTGGGGGTCCCAGGGCCTTTCAGGATTTCCTGTGTGCTGATGGACAGTGATCCAGGCTAAGTTTGGGTGAGGTTCCCAGGGGTAGGGCGTGCCTTTGAGTCCCAGGCTCAAACTCCAATCCTATTGATGAAGGCCTTCAGCTTCAGAAAATTCACATGTGTTGGGGGTCTCAGGAGCTTATTCATAACTGAGGCAGGTTGTGGAACTTGTGGGGTGATGCCAATCAAATCATTCTGCTCTGCTTCCCTAGGGAGAGGTGGTGCGCAGTCTTAGAATAGGTGGGTGTGGCTTCCAGAATGCTGGGTGTCTCCGACCCATGAGTGTCTGAGTGACTGCACTGGTTTTGCTGGAAGGGAGTGTCTTTTCAATATGTTAAGAATACTTGAGTGTGTGCCTCTATTGCTCAAAAAGAAGGGCTGAGGATGTTGCTCAGTGGTAGAGCTTTGCCTGGTGTGTTCCAGACCTTCGACTTAACTCTATACACTGTAAAAACAAAAGCTAGACAAAAATTTTGAACAAACCCTAGAAAAATATGACCAAGAATAGCCCAGAACATAACCTGCTGAATTAGAGCCCAGCCCAGCATGCCCCCCCGCACTGTGGTGTGAAGTGGGGTGCTGAGGTCTAATTGACTTGGAGAAGGAACCCTTGTTCTTCTTGGGTGGCTTGGTGGGAATGCACTGGGCTTCATACATGCCCAGCCCAGGGAAGCATGCCGACATTTGGGAGAAAATTAACTTGGCGGTTCCTCCTGGGACCCCTGGACTCTTGTCCTTGGTTTGTGACCTTGCTGGGTTCTTCCTCCAGTGCGGTATCGGCCCCTTGAGTTCCTGAAGACCTGCTATGGAGGCACTTTCCTGGTTCACCAGTCCTTCCTCTACAAGCGGGAGAAGACTGTGGGGAGCAAGGTGTACTGGACCTGCCGGGAGCATGCGGTCAATGGCTGCCGTAGCCGGGCCATCACCCAGGGCCAGCGAGTGACGGTGATGCGCAGCCACTGCCACTCACCTGACATGGAAGGCCTGCAGGCCCGGCGTCAGCAGGAGAAGACCATAAAGAAGATACAAGCAAGACGAATTGGTGCTGGGGACCTGGAGGACTGCGATGACATCGAAGACTCACTGCTCCAAGGGGTGGACAGCCTGTTCTACCGTAGGGCAAAGGGCACACTGACTCTCAGTAGGTCTAAGTCCAAGTCCAAGTCCAGGTCCAGGTCCAGGTCCAAGTCCAAGTCCAAGTCCAGAAAACGTCAGAAAAAGGCACGTCAGGAACCTTTGCAGGAACCCCCCGAGGACGACCAGGACGTGGATCCCAGTGAGTCTTAGTGTTTGGGGCCTGCTGGCCGGAGTTGGCTGCCTCATTTTGGGAGGGGGTGGCCAGCCTTCTCAACCTACCCCTGCATTCTGAATCTGCACCCTCCCCTAACTGCCTCTCTTGTGCCCTGCAGGAGGTCCAGAGTTTCTGAAGACCCCTCTTGGGGGCAACTTCCTGGTATATGAGTCCTTCCTCTATAGGAGGGAGAAAGCGGCTGGGGAGAAGGTGTACTGGACCTGCCGGGACCAGGCACGCATGGGCTGTCGCAGCCGAGCCATCACCCAGGGCCGGCGGGTGACTGTGATGCGGAGCCACTGTCATCCACCTGACCTGTTAGGACTGGAGACTATGAGGCAGCGGGAGAAACGCCCCGGCCCCACTCAGTGGGATGGCCCAGGTACCTGTGGTGACCCACAGCTTTTTCTATTAGCTATGCCTATCCTGTCCTCCTTCCTTGTCAATATCCTGACAGTCACAGTCCTCTCTTCCCTGCCCCCCACTTCTGCCCTCAAACTCAGTCTGTTTGGGATCTGCTCTCCCAGGCTCCTCTTTGCCTACCTACCACTCTTCCAGGCCCCAAACCTGATAAGCCTAATCTCCCGTCCTCTGTTTTCTGAAGAGTTATCAGTAGATGCTGAACTGGTAAGTAAGGCCCCCATTCCATTCCCGCAGTGTGAACAGAGGGCAACAGTCATTCTCGAGTCCAGGAGCTAAAGAGCCTCCCTCTCCTGAGATTTGTTTGGTGCACACCTGCATGCCAGAATCCTAGCTCTGCCCATTTGGCTCCAGAAGAAGCTGGAATCTGCATAGAGAAAGTGGTTGTGCCCAGCCTCCCAGTCTGGTAGTTTTTGGAGTCCTCTGAGATGCCTTTTAGTCCGAAGCTTATTCCAAAAACAGGAGGTGTTTTATCATCCGTATTCCCTTTTTGTTGCATTTCTGTGACACCTCATAAACAGAGATAGTACCAGGACACGGCATCACTTCTGCCTCATACATCCCTCCTTTAAGCCTTTGCTTCCCGTTTCTTAAAATGCATTCTACTGCAATCTCCTTGTTACCTGCTAACATCCAGCCAGAGGAACTGATTTATTTAGCCTTGGTCTACTTTTTAAGTAGGTCTTGTGCTTTTTGTTTGACTTCAGGTTGTTTTGTTTCTTGAAACGGTCTCAATTCTCAACTATGTTGCTCTGGGTGGCCTCAGACTTAGAAATCTGCCATGCCTCTGTGTGTGTGTGCATTTGTGCGCATGTGTGTGTGTGTGCGTGTGTGTGTGCATGCACATATGTATTTGCATACTTGGCATACGTGTATTGGTTCAAGGGCAACATGTAGGAGTCAGTGTTTTTCTTCTGTTGTGTAGGTCCTGGGGATTGAACTCAGACTGACAGTCTTGGCAACAAGTGTCTTTGTTTTCTAAACTGTCTTATAGCTCCTGCCTTCTGTTTTTGTCAAATTCTGCCCCTAGTGAGCTGGGACTATCCTGCCCTTCTCCTTCCTTCCCTTGTGGCTGCCCAGCAGCTGCTGTGTGTGTGCCTCTTTTTTCAGGGAGGCATTACATCACATCAGTAGAGGACCCCAAAGCTTTCTGAGTCCTGCTTCAGCCTTGCCTGGGGGCTGATGCCAGGCTTAGCCATCACCTAGATTCCCTGGCTAGCTGCCCTGCCTCTGGGCTTTCTTGTCTTGATTTGAGAGGTCCTAGAGCCAGTCATCCTGGAGGACCCACTTGAGAACCTTTTCCCACGCACTCACTGCACAATGCGGCTGTTGGAGAATGCCAGGCCGTAAAGCGTCACTCCACAATAGTGGAATCTGTTTGAAAAGAACGGGTGCTTTTCTTACGGTTGACCCCATGTATTGACCAGATTCTGCTTCAGGACTTGGGCGTCCTCTGCCTCCCTGATGTTCCTAGACTGTGGTTCAACAGGGGCCTTTTCTGACCATAACTTGTGTTCTTCAACACAGTGTTTTCCTTATTTGTTTTTGTTCTGTTCTGCTCTGTTCTGTTTTGAGACAGGGTCTCTCCTTATGTAGTTCAGACTGTCCTAGAGCTTGCTATGTTAGACCAGGCTAGACTTGAGCTTGCAGAGATCCTCTTGCCTCTGCCCAAGTGCTGGGATTAAAGGTATGAGCCACCATGCCTGGTGCAACCCAGTGTCTTCCCACATGCCTACCTAATGCTCCATGACTGGAGTTCCAGCCGCCCATCCTCCTGTGATGACCATGATCACTTTCGCAGTACTGTCTGAGAATTCTTGGTTTTGTTTTCTGTTTCTTCTACTGAAGCTTTAAGTTTCTGTCCTCACACAAAGGGCAGAATACAAAAATGACTCTTTGTATTGTGCCTAGTCTCAGCAGTATGGTGGCCCCACCTGTACCCTGCTGAGGCAATAGCTGGTCTCTCCAGGCACAGTCCGCACCTGCCTGCTCTGGCGTCTGTCTTCCAGCAACTTCTCCTGTGTGCATTGGCCTTTTAGGCCTTCTCATGTTAAAGGAAGGCCCTGCCCTGTGCGTACATGGGGCCTAACTGCCTTTGCAGAGCTGGCAACTGTAGTTCTGGGTCTTAGGCAGCACAGATTCTGCCTCCTCCCTTTCAGTGTCTCGTCTCTCCCACTGGGCCGCCCTGCTTTGTTCCTTATATATAAACATACCTTGATGCCACCGTGCCTCCAGTTCCCCCAGTGCCTCTCTGACTCAGCCGCCATCTACATGCTTGGTGTAGATTTTGTCGCAAGGCTTGGCTGAGTTCTGTTGCTTACTGTGTGTATATGAGTGTTTTTCCTTCATTGGCGGCCCGAGGGCAGCATTGGATTCCCAGGACCTGGAGTTACAGACAGCTGTGAACTACTGTGTGGGTGTTAGAAACTGGACCTGGGTCCTCGGAAAGAGCAGCCATCTTTCTAGCCCCTTGGCTCAAGTTTTATCTTGCACATCCTTAATATTTTAGAGTTTCTCTGCCTCTGTTCGTTCTGTGGGTGTCTTTGCTCACTGTTTCTCTGTCCTTGGACGCTACTCTTTTACTTACTGAAAGCCATTTTTTTAATGTTCATGTGTATAGCTGTTCTGCATGTATGTATGTTTATGTACCGTGTGTGTGCCTTGTGTCCATAGAGGCTGTGCTTGGTACCTATGGATGCCAGAGGTGGGGATCAGACCCCTGAAACTGGAGTTACAGATGGTTGTAAGCCTTTGTGTGGTTACTGGGAATCAAACCTGGCTCCTCTGGAAGAGCAACCTGTCCTCTTGATGGCTTAACTTACATCTCTCCAGCCTTTCCCTGACAAACATTTTACTCCAGTGTGGAGGAGGTGGGCCATTTTCTCTGGGCTGCTCTGCTCTGCAGGTGGTCCTAACCTCCTGGCTTCCTTCTCCACCATTCTAGGTGCTCTGGAATCAGGTGCTTCTGCCCAAGCCCTCAGCCTCTCGGGGCTCCTTCCCTCGCAGCTTTTTTCATCATATGATGACTCCCTAGTCTGTCACTGTCTTCCATGCTCCTACTAGTATGGCCCATTAAACCCTGCTTAATGTGTTCAACTGCTTTGCTAATCCAAAGCCCACACCCCACCAACAAGCAGCACGATGAGGCCTGCCGCTCAGGACCTGCTGTCTAGGACCAGTTTCTCCTAGTCCCTGTTCTGTTCCAGAACCACAGCAACTCTTAGATAAAAGAATGTGTTTAACTGGGACTTGCTTACGTTTTCAGAGAGTTGGTTCATTATTGTCGTGGCAGGGAACATGACAGCACACAGGCAGACATGGTGCTGGAGAAGCAGTTCTGCACTTCAGCGAAACCCTGTCTCGAAAAACCAAAATAAAAAAAGAAAGAAAAAGGGAAGAAAGTTCTATATCTGCATCTGCAGGCAGCAGGAAAAGAGAGAGCCACTGGGTCTGACTTGGGCTTCTGAAACCTCCCCCCCCCAAAAAAAATCCCACCCCAGTGACATACTCCCTCCAACAAAGCCACACCCCCAGTCCTTTCAAATAGTGCCGTTCTCTGGTGACCAAGCATTCAAATCTATGAGGCTATTTGAGGGGGCCATTCCTGTTCAGACCACCACAGGAACCCTTGTGCCTGGTCAAAATGAGGACAGGGAAGGTGTGAGGATGGGCGGGGAGTCCTCTTGGCAAGGCCAGGCTGTCCTTCAGGTTCCTCTTACCTCCCAGCTCAAGCTTAAGCCCCCTAAACACATGTGCACAGCCCGGGCTCATGAGCCGCACTCCTCTCTTCAGCTCTGAGCCGCTTTGACCCCACTCTTGGAAGTACAGAGTACCTGCCCGCTGACCTGGAGGTGCCTCGTATAAGTGAGCAGACACACACCCTGCCCCTTCCCACGCTATCATCATGGAAGCCAATCTCCAGGCTTGGGACAGTGTGGTTTGAGGACACAGGGCTATCTCTCTGTGAGAAGAGGGGAGGGCATGAAGTGGGTGATGGGACCATTCCCCAGTCTTCCTCTCTGAAGGTCAGGTTCAGCTTCCATGCCCCCTTCTCTGATTGCCTCCCTGGTTTCTTTGCAGATGGGCCTGAGTTCCTGAAGACCCCTCTGGGGGGCAGCTTCCTGGTGTACGAGTCCTTCCTCTATAGGCGGGAGAAAGCGACTGGTGACAAGATCTACTGGACCTGCCGGGACCAGGCACGCATGGGCTGTCGCAGCCGAGCCATCACCCAGGGCCAGCGGGTGATGGTCATGCGCAGGCACTGCCACCCACCTGATATGGGTGGCCTGGAAGCCCTGCGACAGCGGGAGAACTTCCCCAACCTGACCAACTGGGAAGGCCCAGGTATGTGGAGGGAGAGTGGCTTCTCTTGACTGCCCTACAACATCCTGATCCCTTTCCTGGCTCTGTGCTTGAGGCACTAATTTTACCACACGATGGATTGCTATTGCTGAGAGACTAGTTCTGGTCCAAAGAAAAAGTAGGGGTGGTAGGCCCGAGGTGGCATGGTGGTCAGTCACCAGAAGTACACATGCTCATGACTGAGCGCTGAAGACCTTGCATCCCAGGGCCTCCTCTTTCTCCTGCCGTCTCCCTGGGCCAGTTCTGCTTCAGCATCTGTTTTCATGTGCTCTCTCTGGACACACCCTCAATGTCACATGGCCGTTGACCTGAGTTTCTTAAAAAGCATGAGAATGGCTTTGTGTCAAGGACAGCTGGTGGACAGGGTCATGACGGGCCCCCAGCAAGGTACCTCCTCTGTCTGGGAGACCACAGTGGGCATGGAGTTTGTGGTCTGGGGTGGCCTCAGCAGAGCTCCAGGGACACTGGCACCCTGCAAAGGAAAGCAGGTGTGTTTTAGAGTCTCTTGTGGCTGAGCATTAGTCCCAGAGTCCTGAGGCAGGCAAAGGGAAGGGGATAGGGACCAGCGTGGATCCTCCTGGGCCCAGCTCCTGCTGCCGACCCTTGGCTCACAGCCTGATTCTGCCCTACAGAGCCTGTGCAGCCGCTGGAGTTCCTGCAGACATCCCTTGGAGGTCGGTTCCTGGTGTATGAGTCCTTCCTGTACAGGAAGGAGAAGGCGGCCGGGGAGAAGGTGTACTGGATGTGCCGGGACCAGGCTCGGCTGGGCTGTCGCAGCCGAGCCATCACCCAGGGCCGGCGGGTCATGGTGATGCGGAGCCACTGCCACCCGCCTGACCTGGATGGTCTGGAGGCCCTGCGGCAGCGAGAGCGCGAGCGGCTCCCCAGTGTAGCCAAGAAGAAGAAGAAAAGTATGTACTGAGTGACCAGGAACTTTGGGCCCAGCTTCACATTCCAGAACCTTCTCTCATTCCTATTGATCCCTTCCCATGGTCATGAAACAATACCTACATCTTTTTTTTTTAAATATTTATTTATTTATTTATTTATTTATTTATTTATTTATTTATTTATCATATATACAATATTCTGTCTGTGTGTATGTCTGCAGGCCAGAAGAGGGCACCAGACCTTATTACAGATGGTTGTGAGCCACCATGTGGTTGCCGGGAATTGAACTCAGGACCTTTGGAAGAGCAGGCAATGCTCTTAACCACTTGTGAGGGCAAGATAATCAGAATTCAAGACTGACCTAAAACATCCTGAGTTTGATGCTAGGCTGTGCTATATAGACACTATTTCAATGATAAAACAAAAAGATTTGTCTATATAAATAAAGAGAACTAATTTTCAATTGAAAAAAATTATTGCAAACATGTGGTGGTACATGTTTACAAACGCACAATCACTGCATCCTTCCAGGGTACATATACATATTTTTTAAATCAGATTTTTCAGAAGATAATGACCTATAAAGTATTGAGCGGTCTTAGAAGAGGAAGATTAAGCCTGGCATGGTGGTGCACGCCTTTAATCCTAGCACACAGAGGCAGAGGCAGGAAGATCACTGAGTTTAAGGCCAGCCTTGTCTACAGTGAGTTCTAGGACAGCCAGGACTGCCACAGAGAACACTGTCTTGGCGGGGGGAAGGGGGAACAAAAAAAAAAAAAGGAAGATCAATTTGAAATGGGATATGATCTAGACTAGAAAGACGGAGGTATGGTTTCAAGTTTTCAAGTCAATGGGAAGGACCAAAAAAATGAGAAGATGTAGGTATTGGGGGCTAGAGAGATGGCTCAGAGGTTAAGAGCACTTGCTGTTCTTTCAGAGGACCCAGGTTTAGCTCCCAGCACCCACATGTGGCTCAGAACCCTCTGTTACTCCGGTTATAGGAGCTTTACCACTCTCTTCTGTCAGGCAGACATGTGGTTTACGACAAAATACCTCAACACACAAAATAAACCCTTAAAAAAATAAATGGCGAGCAGGAAGAAAGAGGTCATATTGCCACATATAGTGGAAAAGAACCTTGGGGCTGGAGAGATGGCGCCGTGGTTAGAGCACTGGCTGCTCTAGCAGAGGACTCGGTCTTGGATCCCAGCTCCCATGTCCTGCCATTATAGGCTTCTGTCGTGCTCTTCAGGCCTCTGAGGGTGCACATGGCATACAGACACACATGTACTACACACAAATAAAGATTTAAACTTAAGTGATAGACAGGTGTGTCAGGGAGGGAGACCCAGGGAGAGTTTTATGAGTTCAAGGCCAGCCTAGTTTACATAGCAAGACCTCTTCTCAAAAATCCATAAATAAGTAGATGAGGAAAAGAATCATGGGCTATTACAGACAATGGCGTGTGAGACCCTGCATTTAATGCCCAGAACTACAAAGCTATCCCAGGAGTGATAAAAGGCACAGGAACTGATTGAAGAAGAAGCTAGAGCAGGAATCCCTGGAAATGGGCCCTCTGCCCTCCAACCTTCAGGTGGCTGTGGTCCTGGTGACATCTCAATTTCGTGGCCAGTCAGAACCACCTAGCCCAGACGTGCTTAGAATTTTGACTCTCAGAAGCTCCTTTGGGTGACTTGTGACAGTGTATTGGCTAACTACAAGTCTGCTGGCTCTCAGGAGAACCTCAGGCACCAGTTTTATCTTTGCTGAGGAAAAAAAAAAAACTAGAGCATGCCTGTCGTCCCAGCACTCAGGAGGCCAAGTCAGGAAGAACACCAGTTCAAAGCCTGCCTGGGCTACATGGCCAGTCCAAGCCTCCTCAGCTATATAGTGAGATAGGGCTTTAAAAAAAAGCAAAAGTCGGACTTAGATCATAAATAAATCTTTGGGGTTTTTTTTGTTGTTGTTTTTGTTTTGCTTTTGAGGTAGGGCTTCTCTGTACAGCCCTGCCTCTCCTGGAACTTACTCTGTAGACCAGGCTGGCCTTGAACTCAGAGATCTACCTACCTCTGACTCCTGAGTGCTTGATTTCTGTGGTTTTCATGTGGTTGTTGGTTGGTTTTTGGGTTTTGTTTGTTTGTTTTTTGAGACAGGGTCTCTAATTATAGCCCAGGCTATCCTTGAGCTCACTAGGTAGACCAAGCTGGCCACGAGATACGCCTGTTTCTACCTCCTGAGTGTTGGGTGGGGTTAAAGGCATGTGCCACCATGCCTGGCTTAAATAAATCTTTGGGTTTTGTTTTTCATTGTTTTGTTTTGTTTTGGGACAGGATTTCTTATAGGTTTTCTCTGTGACTCTGACTGTCCTGGAACTCTCTTTGTAGACCAGGCTGGCCTTGAACTCACAGAGATCCACCTACCTCTGCCTCCTGTACTGGGATTAAAGGCATGTGCAGCCACTTCTTAGCTAAATAAAACCTTTGTAATGGTACACATTTTTCTGTCATCAGGAACATCAAAGAAGAACAAAAACTGAGCAACGGGTCCTGATGAGGCAAGTCTTCTCTGAAAGAACAGAGGAGCCACCAACACCCCCGATGCTTCCTGTCGGTGCAGGCGCTTCCCATCCACTCAGATTTGCTTGACAACTCCTTCACTCTCTAGAGCATCGACGGCCTTCACATTTCCTCAGAGGTCCCCAGGAGGATTACTTGGACCTTGGGTGGTATCCTGTGTTGGCAAAAGAATAGTGCGAAGCTGATGGGTAGCCTGCAGACCCATGCCATGCTGCTGTCTCCTTTATGACCTTAAACAGCTGAAGAGAATGTGTCTGGACTGATATACCTCAACCCCACTCTGCTGCCCACGGCCTCAGCACCATCTGCTTCCAGAGCATGCGCCTTACAGAGAGCTCTCCAGTGGGTGTGGCCTTTGTGAGCTCCATAGAGTTCAGCACCAATGAATTTGTCCTGAGCCAGGGTGTGTACGGGAACTTCTTGACACCCTCTGAAGACAGTACCAGTCAAGGGGGGGTGGGGGGTGTTTGTTTTGTGTTTTGCATCTTTTAGGGACAGATGCTGGAGCCTTCCTGGTCTTCAGTCACTCGCTGCTTACTAGGACCGTCAGCCCCAACCGTGACAGAGCCGGCTGGTCTCCAGGCTTTGCCCTACCTTCTCTCAGACTTTGCATCTTACATTCTGTCCTAGCTTCAATTAAACCTGTCCACAGTTCTCAGAAGTTCCTGGAGGGAGCCAGCCTAGATGTCAGGAAGAGGTGACAGCAGATAGGCATGCTGTGGGCAGCTGCACCACTGAGAATTGTCCACGTGGTGTTCCTGATACACAAGGGTAGTTAGATGGTGTCAAAGCCTGCCGCTTACAGAAGAGTTTAGCAGAACAAAGAGAGCCATGCTACAGGTGACACTAACATCCCTGGGAACTGCAGAACTCTCTGCATGCTACACCCTAGACAGAGCTGTCCTTACCCTGTCATAGAGCTGCATGCTCCTCTCCTTTGCAAGCAAGCCATGAAGCAGCCACCCCTGTGGGATATTGATGGCCTGGTGCCTACCACTGGCTTCTGCTCCTCTTCTTCCCTCAATAAACCCTATTTAATCTCATGGTGCAGAGCTGCTGTGTTGACACCCCCTCTGCAACAACAGGCTGCTGCCACAAAGCCACATACCATCTCTGCCCTGTGCTGGGGAAGTAATGGGTTTGGTTGGCAACTCCAGGGCTATGGTGTTTGCTTGGCCTAGGCCAAGACTGGGAGGGGATCTGCTGACGTAGGGAAGGCTTGAAGAGTGGGCCATGTGCCTGGATCCTTCATGAGCTCACTTGAGTGAGTTGAGGTGAGCCCAGAGCGGAAGTGGTACACCAAACCAAGGCCAGGCTTGCTCCTCAAGACCCTGGATACCAACCATCTGGACAGGTAGCTGCCCACTTCTCAGCCCATTACCCAGGCCTGACTACCAGTCACCCTGGGTCTACACCTGAGATCAGACAGTCTGGGGACGGGGAAAGTGCTCGCTGCAGCCATGAGGATCTGAGTCAGATTCCCAGCAACGATGTAAAAAACTGGGCCCAGTGCGCATGTCTGTAATGGGTAGGTAGAGACGAGGGTTTCAAGCAGACTCAACAAATCTTTGCTTGGTTTGATTTGGTTTTTTGAGACAGGGTTTCTCTGTGTAGCCCTGTTTCTGAGTAGCTGTTCTGGAACTCTTTCTATAGACCAGGCTGGCCTCAAACTCAGAGATCCACCTGCCTCTGGCTCCTGAGTGCTGGGATTAAAGGTGTGTGCTGTCACCATCCAGCAACAGTGGGTATTTTGGTATACAACCCTGTTTCTCTGCTTCCAGTTCACCCGCGACAGCAGCAACACCCACACCCGCCTGTGCTTCCAGGCGCCACCTCAGCCACCTGTTGGTGCAGGCTCTGCAGTCCCGCCATGGAACTCTCCATGCTGTGCATCTGCTATGACTGCCTGGTTGAAGGGCCGGATGCTAGAGATGTAGTTAAGGACCCACTTAGGATACACAGGCTCAGGTCTTCTCTCTCTCGTTTCATCCTACAGCCTCTCTCCGGAAGGTCAAAAGAAGATGTACAGTACTTGGGGGAGGCCAGTCTTGTGTTCTCATTCTGGAGGGTTCTAACAGCCCCAGTGCGACCTACCTGACCACAGCAGGGGCCCCTGCCAAAAAGTGTAGTAGAAGCTAGGCAGGCTCTCCTGATAGAATTGGGCATTTGTACCCTGCCCAAAGTGGCCTCACTCCTCACTGCCCTCAGACCCGCCAGCCTGTCCTGTTTGGCACACATTATGACTTTAGAACAAATTGCCAGGAACAACTGCCAAAACCTCCTATTTATTATCTCATGCTTTTGGTGAACAAGGACTTAGAGGGCTGAACAGTGTCCTCTGCCTGGGGTCACACAGCTGCAATCAAGGTGGCGGTGTCACATTGGAGGCTCATCCTCTCCTGGGCAGCGGTGGGCAGAGCAGACCCTTGGACACTTCACACGCCAAATCCGGCCATCTGGGCTCACCATCGCAATGTTTGTTTGTTTTGTTTGAGACTCGAGGTCTCGCACTCTATGTGCCTGTAGTCCCAGTACTCAGGGAGTCAAGGAGGATCTCAAAGCAGACTTGAGGCCAGTTGGGGCTACATAGCAAGTTCAGGCCAGCCTGAGCTACACAACAGTCCCTGTTGAGAGCTAAGGCAGGGCCTTGCTTTGTTACCCAGGCTGGCCTTATGTCTCGGACTCAAGTGATCCTGCTGCCTCACCCTGCCAAGTTAGCTTAGACCACAGGCATGCCCCACTTTCCCTGGCCCCATCTCTTGCTTAACGCAGACAATTTAATTAATTAGAGACTCTAATGAATCCGCACCAATCCCTCCACCACATAGCACAGCCTCAATCAGAGAAGAGTGTGCTGCACACAGGGTTACATCTGCATTTCAGAGGACTGACTCACGAGCCTGTGGACCTCCAGGGACAGGAATCTTGGGGACAGTTTCCAGTTCTACCTACTGCAATCTAACTAACCTCCCCTTAACTCGGGTGGCTCTGGGGATCTTAGGAGTCCAGGTTCCAGTGCTTCTAGTCTGGGAAAACAGGCAAGGGGGTCGGCTGCAGCCGTGACCTGACCCAGAAAGCTCACCGGCTTAGTGCTCAGCAGCCAGGGATGCCAGGCATGCTCCAGGAGGCCCTGACCTTTCTGGTGCCTAGGCTGAACCAAGGAAGCTCAGGGGCTGCAAAGGCTGAGAGCTCTGCCAGGACAGTGACAAAGCTCCTGGGAGTGGACGGAGGTCAGGTGCAGCTTCCTTGTGCTGGCTGTGTCATGACATCACACCCATGGGGACAGGCCACTGTTAAAGATGGAGTAACCAGAACCTCTGCTTCTTCAGGGTGGCTTTGGGAGAAGAAAGCTTTGCCGCCATAAGCCAGAGGCGAGACACTTGCACTAGTGCCTCCCTCCCTCGGGCCAGACTCCCGTGGGACAAGGACGCACTCCTCACCTCACCGACAGTCACACTGCCCCCTCTCATGGGCTCAGTCCTCCATCCACATTAATGGTTTTCCAAATATTCGCAGGGTGCTTGGCAGATACTACAACCTGCTCTGAGCACGGAGGGAGGGATCCTCTTCATACCCGAAGCTGAAGAGCGGTCCTGGTGCCATTAGGGCCTTCGGGGGATACTGGGGAAGGCTCTGAAGAGAGGATTCCCAGCTGGCCCTCATTCAGGCTGTGGATGAAGACAAACTGCAAGCTCTTTCCAGTTGGAGGGCACCTCCAGCTCCCACAGCAAAGCCTCCATCTGGACTTCCAGGCCTGGGCACAGAGAGAGTCATGAGGAGGGAAGCTGGTTCTGAGGAGATGGCTGTGGGCAGAGGCATGGAGTCAGAAGGAAGGTACCTCGTTGAGACAATGATAGACCAAAGCCAGGAGAGCAAGGAGGGCCAGGACTCCAGCAGCAACTGGGACCCCTCGGGGCATTTGTAGCTCCCAGCTGATGCTATAGCTTTCCTGAGAAAAGAGGAGACAGAATCAGAGGTCTGGGGAAGCAGGAAGGGAGGCTGAACAGGATGCAGTTCTCACCTTTCTGCTCCAAACCAGCGGACTCTGAAACCAAGTCATGGGTGGTTCCTCACCAACCACTGTTGGGCCTCCGGTCTCTCAATCTTCTTTCCAGAGGTTCCTCCACACTCCCAATGTCCCCTCAAGTCAGTTACTGTAGCACCAAGCACCTCCAGGCTAGCCTGATTGCAAATGACCAAACAGGGCCGTTCTGTTTAGCCATCTCATCCTTCGAAAGTGAAACCTTTCCTTCCCAGGCCTCCTGTGAGGGAGGGGCCCTGAAGAACCAGCACAGCCCATAGCCCCAGCTCAGTAGCCGCCCTTCCTGAGGTCCCTCCAGAAGAATTTCATGGGCGGAGCAGATAAACTGACTCCACCTCTCAATACTGTCAACCTAGTCCACAAAGATAATTTCCAATAAATCACGAGCTGTCTCAAGAAACAGAGTTCTCCAGCGCCCCCTGGAGGCTGGTGGCGGGTGTAACCAGAGAGCCAACCTGGGGTAGGCCTGGGCACCCATTTCTCCAGCTGAGGCCATTTGGCCCATTTCTCCAGCTGAGGCCATTTGGTGACATGCCAGTAGGGAAACTGAGGCCAAGGAAGCTCAAGTAATTTGTCAAATCTCACAGTAGGTGGACAAAGTCAAGTGGGTGTTCCACCTCTGAGTGTCTTCCACTCTTGCACGGGCTGTGACCATAGCACTTAGGACAAGCCAGCAGCAGCAGCTCAAGGAGGTGGGTGTGGTCTAGAGTGTGGGTCCTCTGAATTGATCGCACAATCCTCCCAACACAGAGGCATAGGCTGTGTGCTGCTTTCCCACACTGGCCAGGTGGTGATACAGACCGAGGAGCTAGGTCCAGAAAACTGGCAGGGGGTCATGGCATGCTCTTGAGATACCGAACAGCAAACAGCACCCACACAATGTCTCATCTGTGACCTGTGACCAAGTGAAGGCAGATGCAGGAGAGGTGCAATGTCAAGAAAGGAAGGTGCGAAGCAGCCTCTGGGGTGAGGTGAGGTGGTGAGGGGAGGTTTGAATGCAGACACACACACAGAAAGACAGCTCGGAGTGCTGTCTTTACTGGCAGGATCACTGCTGAGAGACCAGGATGCTACACTGGAGTTCTGGTGTTCCCTTTGCTCTGATAGACCCCCCAAGAACAAATGAAATGGGCTCAAATGCACCCTGCACCCCAGATAACACCACCCAATGTCTCCACCACTTCACCTTTTCCACACTGGACCAGACAAACCTGAGTGCTCAATCTTTCTCTTTCTTCTTCTTCTTCTTCTTCTTCTTCTTCTTCTTCTTCTTCTTCTTCTTCTTCTTCTTCTTCTTCTTCTTCTTCTTCTTCTCCT
>NC_022014.1:4272241-4291729 GCF_000317375.1 Microtus ochrogaster
GAGCTCCAGCCCAACCTGCTCTATTTTTTTTTTTTTCAAGACAGGGTTTCTCTGTAGTTTTGGAGCCATCCTGGCACTAGCTCTTGTAGACCAGGCTGGCCTCGAACTCACAGAGATCCACTTGCCTCTGCCTCCCGAGTGCTGGGATTAAAGGCGTGTGCCACCACCGCCCGGCCCTCAACCTGCTCTATTATGACAAGCTCCGATCCAGTCAGGGCTACAGGTGAGACCTTGTCTAAAAGTACACTGAGAAAGATACCTGGTGTCCCTCTATAGCGACGTAGTCCTGTAGACTCAGAGAACTCCAAGGATGTGTGATAGGGACAATGGTGTCAATGCCTGGCACCTAGATCACACTCGGCTTGAAACAGGGCTCCAACACTGAACAGCTAGTGAGCCCACAGTTGCCAAGGGCCTCTGAGCCCCAGTCCGCAGATCTGCAGAATGGGGCGGTACAAATCCTCCCCTAGGGCCTTGGGAATGCGACAGGCTGCTGCCTGTACCGTGCAGAGTGTGGAATGCTGGGGAAGTGTGTGTTGAGGGGTGCAGGGTGCAAGGCCTTTCTATTCAGAGGTTCCACAAGCCACCCCAGATTGGAATTTGTGGCAGGGACACTTCTCACTCACTCCCATCTCAGGGTCCTCAGCCCAATAACCGGGCACTACCTCCCTCTCTTGCCCCTTTGCAGGGGACAGGACTGGGCTGATCTTCCCCAAACTATTTAGGGTTGTTTTAGGGCAACCCATGGTTCTGCCAGGGAGGAGTCCTTCCTCAGCTAACTGCCATCATTCATTCCTGTTCGTTCACTTCTTCCTCCACAGGACTGGCCCTCACAGAAAATGTGAGGGGTTCTGGCCCTCAGGTGGAAAGGGAAGGAAACCCCAAGACCGACAGATCAACTTGAGACTTCCTTGATAGGCGTCTGGAGGGCTCTGTGGGAGAAAGAGGGAGACTCCTAGCCCAGAGCTCAGCTTGGCCACTGAGTGAGCTGCCAATGGAGGCACCCCTCCCTCACCATCTACAACCTCAGCATGCCCCTCTCCTTGGAATACCCCATCCCTACCCCACTCCCTCCACCCCCCGACGACTTGTGGCCCCCCAAGAACCTTCGCCTGAAGTGCCAACTGCACAACTGCAAGATTCCCACAGCTAATTATTGATCTCTGCCACGAACGCTTCGACCTCTCAGAATCCTCCCTAGGAATCTTGCTTCTCCATCTGCTTCAAGGAGGACGTGTGTTAGGCAGAGGGGGTGGGGAGGTGGGCTTGTTAGAGCTGGGCCAGGTCAGCCTGGGCCCAAGGGACTAGACATACAGGGACTAGTAAAGGGTGGGCAGGGAGGCCTGATGGGCAAGGGGTTTGAACAGGGTAGGGCTGCATAGGGTACCCCCCATCTCCCTCCCTGGGTCCCCACCCCCGCCCTCCCACGCACCTGCGCTGGCCTCCCCCCAAGCCCCGGGGCAGCACTGGGAGATCAGAGGACTCGGAGGAGTTGGGCTCAGGGGGATGGGACGGGGAATTTCCCCCCACGCCTGCCTGGGCCTGCTCCCCTCCCCCTCCCCTGCCAGGTGGGGGGCACCGCTGGGGGAATTCCACCGCAGGCGAGGCTCCGGAGAGCCTGGGCTGGGGTCCTAGGGAGTGGAAGAAATGGGAGCGGGAGAGGGGGCGGGCTGGAACCTGGGGCACAGCTGCCTTCCTCCCCAGACACCAGCTGCCCCTGCCTGTCGCTGATAGCGTCCACGATTCCTGTCTGTCTCCCGCGATCAGGGGCAGGGAGTGGCCCTTCCTTATTCAAGCCAGCCGCGGCGGGACCTGGGGAGAGACGAGCGTGAGGACTCGGAGAAGATGTGCGTGTGAGCGTCTTACAAGGAATGAGTGGATTGAATGGGTCTACATGCGCGCGTGCACTCGAATTAGAGTGCCTGTGTCCACTTGGCTTGGTGCTGCCGCTGGAGGGAGGCTTGTAACTCTCTTTTAAGATCCTCTTGAGGTCTGCTAAGCTGGCTGTCCAGTCCCCCTCCATGCCCTCCCAATAGAACTCACACCAAACCTGGAAGAAAGGGAGAAAGGGATGGAGAGGCATGAGTTGGGACGCTGGGGGTCCCGGGGGAACGAACAGGCGTGGGAGGCGTCTGGACCTGCTGTCTGCGCTCCAATCACGGGCGGGGTTTCTAGTCTTCCCGGGGGGAGGGGAAGAGAAGAGGGGAGGGACCTGTAGGGACCGACACAAGCGGGGCAGGAGACAGTGCTTTAGAGACCTGGGAGAGGGAGACTCAGGGTGCAAGACACAATTCGATGGGGTGGGTGTGGGGACCCAGGCCCAACCCAGAACTAGAAACCGGAGCCTGAGCTCTTCCTCTGGCCAGATACCTCCCCCAGAGACCCTTGAGGAGCGACAACCGGGCCGAGATCCCAGGAAGATATTCTCTGGTCCCCAACCTGCAGCGGCGACCAAAGTAAGACCAGGACAGACGATCAGAGGACAACGCCCCACTCTGACCCTAGAGCAACCCCGGGGGCGTCCTAGGCAGTGCTTTGGCCCAGACAACATCTCTCTGGTTAGGGAAGATGGGGACACTGGTTCTGCAGTGCCTCCTTTTCCTTTTCCCGACGCTGCTGCCGCCGCGGGGAGCCTCAGCAGGGAGCCTTCATAGTCCAGGTGAGTTAGACCCAGCGGCCAGGCCAAAGTCACTGCTGGGCTTCTGGACTTCTGCGCCCAGGACTGGGGCCCCAAAACTGGGGAAGTGGGAGAGCAGGTGGACAGAGCAGCTGAGCAGTCCGAAGGCTCCCTCGTGGATGGGAACTGACTGGGACTAGGCAGGAATTGGGGGTCGAGAAGTGAGGAGGCCCAGTGAGCGTCCAGACTTCTCCAAAATCTCACGGTTGCCGGGCAGGCCTGTCCGAATGCTTCCAGGTGAACGGCGCTGATTACCGGGGCCACCAGAACTACACGGGCCCGCGCGGAGCCGGACGCCCTTGTCTTTTCTGGGACCAGACGCAGCAGCACAGTTACAGCAGCGCCAGCGATCCTCAGGGCCGCTGGGGGCTGGGCGCGCACAACTTCTGTAGGTGAGTAGCGGGGCGGAGCTGTCAGCGAGGCTGGACCAGTGGTGGCTGGAGGCGGGGCAGAGGGGTGGTCTGCTTTGGCCTAGTACAGGACCCTCAGGAAGATTTAGGGGCCGGGCCCATCTCATACTAGGTTCATCAGGTTGGCAAAAGCTTGGAACTAAGGATGTGTCCGACATAGGTGAGAGTTTTCTGGAAAGCCTCCAAGGGCCAGGACAAAAGGTTTACACCAGGGGCCCTTGGACGTCTGATCTGGTTGAACTTGAACCCTGGGACGGTTGGAATGGTTCTTGAAGTACTTAAGCCGCATCTACAACCCATAACAGGAGGGCTCAAAGTCACAGCTTTCTTCTGGAGCGTCAGTCAGGGGCTGAAAGGGGGCCACCTGCTGCCCAGCCACAAGACTGAGGGGTTACTACTTGTACTCCTTAGACATTTTATGCAAGGGAGTGGTGAGGACCCACTGTAAAGTCAGGAAGTTCTCCCGTGAGGTCAAGCCAAACACATGAAAACAACTCTCCAGGTTCTTAGGGCGACTTCCCTGTCCCCTCGGAGGTCAAAGTCTAGGAGCAGAAGGAGAAAACTGGAATGTGTCCTGACAGAGAGAGAGAGCATGGCTTCTCAAATGTGGTGGCTACAGGGCAGGGTAGTAGGTGCTTCACCACCTCCCTCTGACCACAGGAACCCAGATGGTGATGTGCAGCCGTGGTGCTACGTGCCAGAGACAGAGGAGGGCATCTACTGGCGCTATTGTGATATCCCCACCTGTCACAGTGAGTGAGCGCAGGAGCCTGGGGTGGGGTCGCTTTCAGAAGTGGGATTCTGACTCTGCTTCCTCCACAGTGCCTGGGTACCTAGGCTGCTTCGTGGACTCTGGGGCACCCCCCGCTCTCAGTGGTCCGAGTGGCACCTCCACAAAGCTCACGGTCCAGGTGTGCCTTCGATTCTGCCGCATGAAGGGCTACCAGGTACTGTCCTTGGTCTCAGACCAGTGACCCTTTATCTTGACCTCAGGGCCCTACCCAGCTCCCAACACTGATGCCAGAACTTGACACTAACTTCTGAACCTCACCAATCCCTACTTCCCACCCCATTATCCACCCATATCCACCATCCCTGCCTTTGGGGTCACCCAGTCTGTGCTCTCAGCTGGCTGGCGTGGAGGCTGGTTATGCCTGCTTCTGTGGCTCTGAAAGCGACCTGGCCCGGGGACGGCCAGCCCCTGCCACCGACTGTGACCAGATCTGTTTCGGCCACCCAGGCCAGCTGTGTGGAGGCGACGGGCGACTGGGCATCTATGAAGGTGAGATGTGAACCAGAATGAGGAGCATCAGTGGGATCTGATGTGCCGTTCCCCAGTGGGAGTGTAATCAGGGAAGCCTGATGCTGGGGTGGGATAAGATCGGGAGACAAGGGTTGAAGGCAGGATCTGTAATGAGCATGAGGTGGAACCTGATTGTGAAGCCCGCACTTGATAAAGGGATTGGTCGGAAGGTGGGGCCTATTTATAGAAACTGGTCGGTGCCAGATGCCAGTACTGGGGCGGGAACGAGGCTTACTTGGAAAGGGGGATCTCTGTGCTGGAAAGAAAGAGCCCGGATGGCCTCAGGTTCTTGACCGTCTCCCCCGCCCACAGTGTCCGTGGGCTCATGCCAGGGAAACTGGACGGCGCCTCAGGGTGTCATCTATTCCCCGGACTTTCCGGATGAGTATGGGCCAGATCGGAACTGCAGCTGGGTACTGGGCCAAATGGGCGCTGCGCTAGAGCTCACCTTCCGCCTCTTCGAGTTGGCCGATTCGCGAGACCGGCTGGAGCTGCGCGATGCCTCTTCCGGCAACCTGCTCCGCGCCTTCGACGGCGTCCACCCTCCGCCGCCTGGTCCTCTGCGCCTGCGCACTGCTGCACTACTACTCACCTTCCGCAGCGACGCACGAGGCCATGCTCAAGGATTCGCTCTCACCTACCGTGGTGAGCAGGGGCTAGCCCTCCTGCCCACCTCCTCATCCCCGCCAACACAACCCTACTTCTGGCCACTTCGCCTCATACCTCTCTCCGCAGGGCTGCAGGACACAGTGGAGGACAGCGCATCTCTTAAGGTTTCGGCCGAGACTCCTGCAGGGGACCCGGATGGTGCCAACGTGAGCTGCAGCCCTAAGCCCGGAGCTGCACAGGCTTCCATAGGGGGTAAGGCTGGCTTGCAAGGTGGGAACTAGTCAGGGAGTGGCCCCTGACCAGTTGTCCTCATCACACCCTTGTGCCCGCAGCCCGAGTCTTCTCCACCGTGACGGCCATCTCCGTGTTGCTGCTGTTGCTCCTGTCGCTGCTGCGTTTGCTGCGTCGACGGTGCGGGCGCTGGGGCAGGGCGTGAGGGCAGACCCCGCACTGGGTGCCTGATGCCTCGTGCTCGGGGTGTGGGGGCTCTAGTGGGGAGCTGGGACGGGGAAACAAAGCTAAGAAGGTCCTGGGTTTTTAAGGGGGCGTGGCCTTGGGAGAGTTACACGTGGGTTCGCAGGCAGAGCAGGATGTTGGAGGCAAGACCGAGTATGGGTCCAGCTGACGTCTGCTCCCTCTCTAGGAGCTGTCTGCTGGCTCCAGGAAAAGGGTCTCTGGCCTTGGGACCTTCCCGGGGCCCCGGGAGAAGCTGGGCTGTGTGGTACCGCCGGCCCCGAGGGGTGGCCCTGCCCTGTCCCCCAGGAGACTCTCAGGCTGAGGGTCCTGCTGCGGCCTACCGGCCCCTCAGTGCCTCCAGCCAGAGCTCCTTGCGCTCCCTCGTCTCTGCTCTCTGACACCAGACGTCCGGGGTCCATCACAACTTCTGCCAACGAGATGGACACCTGAGATACTATGCAGCACCCTACCTCTTCCTTGTGCCCTTTAAAGGCCGCTCGGTCTCTGGTCATCTCGGGGAGACCTGAAAATCGGACAGGAAGCATCCAGTGCTATTTGAGAACTTGGTCTGACCCTTGGGGTCCAGATGGTTGAAGCGAGCCAAAGGGCAAAAGGAACCCGACACCCTAATCCTTGGACGTTGATGTGAAAGGTGGTGTCGGGCTTCAGGGTTCTTTGCGCCTCTTTTGGAGACGGTCCCGGACTGCTGCCCTTAATGAAAGGTTAGGGGTCAACAAAAGTGATCTAAAGAACTGATCAGAGAACCATAGATTTAAAATAAAGGGCCTATTTTGGTAGTCTTCAGCAAGTTCTTTGTGTGAGGGAGGAGTTATGTTAATAAGGATGTCGGGTAGGAGGTGAGATGCTGGGCGTTTCAACCGTGAGCTTTCTTGTGAGAGAGGAAGTGGAAGCCGGCTGTGGGTAGAAGTTCCTTTCTGGTACTCGCAAGAGTAGAGAGCCAACCTTTCTTCCCTGGCCTCCTGCCTTAGCCGGTTCCTTGTCTGTACCGGACCCAGCAGCGGAGGGTGTGCCTTGTGGGCGTTAATAGGGAGAGAGTTGGGTGGAACCCAAGCTCTAAGAAGCCTGGCCGGAAGGGCTGGGCCTCTCCAAGAGCTTCAGGTGCGTCACACATCTTAGACGCTTCGGTACCTGGCCAATAGGGGCATATTTTAAAAGTGGGTACGCGCCAGCGTTGCGCTGGACTTCTCTGGAGGGGCCTTAGCCAGCAGCACCTTGGACAGAGTCTGACTAAGGGCTTAGGCCATGGGTAGCCAGGCTCGAGGTGGATATCCAAAGGTGCGGCAACCTGGAGATTACTAAGAAAGCTGGGGTGTGAAATGTTGGTAGACGCCAGGTGCCAGGCCACTCCAGTAGAGAAGCCCAACCCAGAACATCGCGTCCCAAGCCCAGCACCCCATGCAAAGAAGACTGGAACCGCACATGTTAAAAAGAGAAGGCCGGGGCGGTCTCGGGGCGGAGCATCCCCGCCCGCAGCGCCCATTGGTCCTTACAACGTGAACGTCAGGAATCCAGCGCGCGAAACATGGGCAGGGTGGCGGGGGCGAGGAGCCGGGGTGGAGCCTGGCGTCCCCTCCAGCGTCCGGCCGCGCCCGTCCTCAGGGCTGCGGCTAGAAGCCGGGCTGCCGTTGCGGCCAACGGGATCGCTCCCTGCGGTGCTCTGCCACGGTGGAAACTGGACGCACTGAGCTTCGGTAGCCGGGTCGCCAGCTTCCTTTCCCTTGCGGGGGCGTCGAGCTCGCGCGTGCGCCGCGAGAGAGGGAAGAGGGCCGGGACCCCCGGCTTACCCTACGCTGGGCGACCGGACAGCCCGGAGGTGAATTGGGATGAGCTTCCCAGCTCTGCGACTCCGCTGAGGGAGACGCCTGAAATCAGAGGGTCGCTGGCCGGCCGCAGTGCGTGAGGCCATGGCGTTCCTGTCCGGGCCGCGCCTGCTGGACTGGGCTAGCTCGCCACCGCACCTGCAGTTCAATAAGTTCGTACTGACTGGCTACCGGCCGGCCAGCAGCGGCTCGGGCTGCCTGCGCAGCCTCTTCTATCTACACAATGAGCTGGGCAACATCTACACACACGGTAGGTGAGCGGCTACCTCATGCTTTATGCTTCCTGCACTCGCGGCCGCCTTGTATGTGAGCGCAGCAGCCCCCGAGTCCAAGTCCTAGGCTGCCCCTGCCCTGGTTGGGCCGGGCGCCGCGGTGACAAAGCTGCCATTGTCCCAAGCTTCGTTGCCAGCTTCTGCTTTTCCAACAGTGCCCCAGGGCAGGAGAGGGGAGCAGAGTGGGAGCCAGCTTAATCCCGCTGAGCTCTAGGGGTAAGGATCCTAATATCTCCTTGGTAATCCTGTGCCCTGGGCACCCTCCCCCTCTAGCGCTCGTCCTGGAGATGGGCGTTCACTGACTAGGAGGAGTTAGAAAGAAGAAGACCGCCCCTGCCCGGCCCAAGCCCCTCCTCATGGGGGCCTAAAGTCCCTGCCACCCTAGCAGTACCGTGGGGCTCCGCACGGTGGCCCTTCCCCCCTCCCCTTTGCGGCCCCTAGAGCTCTGCTGACACAGCCCTGGCCTGTCCTTGAGCCGCCCCAGCTGGGAGAGAGGACTAGAGCCAGTTAGGTTTAGCTTTGTGCTTTTCCCTAAAGGAGAGGGAGCACGTTATTGTTTTTGTCGCACCCCCACCAAGAGTGAGGCTGATGCCTGCTTTTGTCCTCTGTTAGGGCAATGCCAACTGCCTGTGGGGAAGGGTGGGAATCTCCAAGAAAGGCCAGCACCCGGAAGGAACAGAGCTCCTAAAAACACCCCCAATAGAGATAGGATAATCTTATTTCGGGCCCCTTCCTTTCGTTCTGGCCTTTCCTGACCTTCCTTCTTTATGTAAAACGAAAAGACCCAAAGCCTCCATCTGCCTGGGCATTTGACAATGTTAAGTAACCCTGAGTCTGGTTTGTCCCTCCTGTCCTAATCAGAACTCAGGCTGAGGTCATGCTCCTCCAGGCTTCTGCAGACACTCCAGGACAGATTGGCAGACCTGGTCTGGCCTCCTGTGTGGCTTCAGCTTCAGTCAGGACAGCTCAGGAGTTAGTCTATCCTCTATCCTCTTCCTGGTTGCCATGCTCAGCTGGGACAAGGCCACTCAGAACTGGTTTCCACACCTCAAAGTAGGGTTCATTGTCTCTACTTAGAGACCTGCAGTGAGCCCTGACAGTAACACTTCTGAAAATTTGGAGCCCACAGACCTACAGTGTTGAACTCTGCTTTCTCTGTCTTCCTTGTGTTTTTGATAGGTCACTTTAAATGTTTTATATTTATATGTTAACTTAGTATATGTGTGGGTAGGTGGAGGTTAGAAGATAACCGTGAGGAATGGATCTCTTCTACCATGTGGAATCCACGATCACACTAAGATTGTCAGGCTTGGCAGCCTTTTCTATGAGCTATCTTCCTGGCCCCAGCTGATACCTTTTAGATGTGCTTTTCCTTTATGCTGATGTGTCTGGTGGGTAACTCTTCTTTCCTTGTAGGGCTAGCCCTGCTGGGCTTCCTGGTGCTTGTGCCAATGACCATGCCCTGGGGTCAGTTGGGCAAGGATGGCTGGCTGGGAGGTACACATTGTGTGGCCTGTCTGGTCCCCCCTGCAGCCTCTGTGCTGTATCACCTCTTCATGTGCCACCAAGGAGGCAGTCCTGTGTACACCCGGCTCCTTGCCCTGGATATGTGTGGAGTCTGCCTTGTCAACACTCTTGGTGAGCCAGGGCCCCAGGAAGGTGGAGGCAAGGGCTACTGGTGGGGACCCTGGGTAGGAAGATCAGCTAGCTTGGACTGATATCCTTTTTCTGCTCTCTCTCTGCAGGGGCCCTGCCCATCATCCACTGCACTCTGGCTTGCAGACCCTGGCTTCGTCCAGCCGCCCTGATGGCTTACACTGCACTGTCAGGTGTGGCTGGCTGGAGAGCCCTCACTGCCCCCTCCACCAGTGCTCGGCTTCGAGCCTTTGGTTGGCAAGCCGGGGCCCGCCTACTGGTGTTTGGGGCCCGTGGTGTAGGACTGGGCTCAGGGGCTCCAGGCTCCCTGCCCTGCTACCTGCGCATGGATGCATTGGCATTGCTTGGAGGGCTGGTGAATGTGGCGCGTCTGCCAGAGCGTTGGGGGCCCGGTCGCTTTGACTACTGGGGGAACTCCCACCAGATCATGCACCTGCTCAGCGTGGGTTCCATTCTCCAGCTCCATGCTGGTGTTGTACCTGACCTGCTCTGGGCTGCCCACCATGCCTGTCCCCCAGACTGAGCTGTCTCCTAGCTGCCAAACCAGCTTGCCCACAGCTTCCTGAGACAAATAATCCCATCTTCCCTCCTTTGCTGATCTGCAAGGGGCTGGTTCCCTGGAAGAAGCAGCACATGGGACTTCCGATCCGGGAGACCACTCTTCATTCCTCCCAGTGGATTAATCTCTCCCTGCTAACTTCCCTCCAGGCACTGTTTTACTGTCAGCTAGAAGGAAATTGTTCTTTGAGCTTCAGTTTACCCTGTTTGACCAGTGAGAGTCTCTAAATTCATGTCTGACAGTGAGTCTGGCCACTTTTCCAAGCCTTCAGCCCGGAACCACTGCTCATATCTTGCCACTCCCACAAGATACTTCCTGGATTCTTGAACTAGCCTCTCTGCTCCTGCTTCCTGACCTCCATCTTTCTGCCCTGCATGCCAAACCTCTCAGCAGCCAGAATTGTACCTTTCCTGTCATTCCTGAAGTCAGGATGCAGGGCAGTGGGACCAGGCCCTTCTCTCAGGACCAAGTGGGCATTGGTCCTGTTTGTATTGTCTGGCCAAGAGACATGAGAGGAGCGGCTGCTTTCCCTAGGCAACAGGCACGGATGTGGAATGGTGGCTTTGGAAACAGGCCTCACTGGCCCAAGGACTCACCTTCAGTGCCATGGTCTGACTGACTGACCTGCCCACCAGAGACATGTTTGCTCAGGAAATCGCTATACAGTGTGTGGCTCTAGTCTGCTGGCCAAAGGCCACTCTAGCAGACGGTCACCTCATAGCCAGATCATCCCAGAGGCCTAAGACCCTAGGCAACATCAATAAAGGGACAAGAAGTGCTATGTAGCCACATGAGCAACCTTGGGTGTTCCCAAGATTCATTACTTTTTATTAGATACAGAAGTTTCCGGAGGAGAGGTAGGAAAGGGGGTCAGAGATTTAAAAGCACCAAGGCTGGGCCTGTGGCTCAGGCTGGGTCTAGTGAGTCCTCAAACAGGCTGAGGAGGTTCCGTGGCTCAAAGGTAGGACAGGGACCTCTAAGAGGCTCTGAGTCCATGTCAGTTAGGTCTAGGGCATCCCTTTGGGGAGGAAAGAAAAAGAAATAGGATGTTAGGTCCCAAAGTCCACTGTCCCCAGCCCTAGGCCCCGGGCTTGCTACCTCCTCACCTTGGTTTGTACCTGCCTCGAGG
Source organism: Microtus ochrogaster (assembly GCF_000317375.1). Taxonomy (NCBI): domain Eukaryota; kingdom Metazoa; phylum Chordata; class Mammalia; order Rodentia; family Cricetidae; genus Microtus; species Microtus ochrogaster. Next base: position 4,283,154 of record NC_022014.1, read on the forward strand.
GGTAGAGGTTCTCCTCGTGATCCGGGACAGGATGGTCTCTGGGGAGAGTGAGGGACTACAAGAAAGGACAGGTCAGCAGGGTGTTAGGGTTGAGGAAGGTAGGACCAAGCCAGTTCTGATCCTACTTGGTTCCAGGCCCCTGCTTGGTGAAGCTAAAAGGCCGTAACTGAAACAATAAACACACACTGGCAGCTATCAAGTCTTCCTATCTGACCATGTTCAGGGGTCATTTCTGTTCCTTTTCAGGTTCAACTGAGTTGGATGTCAAGTTTTGGTAAATGAAGCTTTTCTACCATTTTGCTATGTTACAAAGAACCTTCCAAGTGAGGGAAATGGCACTATAAAGAGGGATCCTGAGAGTGTATGCTGCTTCTTTGTAGCAGTTTCTAATTACACCCTTTCCCTTGGCTAGCAGACACCTGGGACAAAGGGATCCTCTCAGGACAGGACTTACCAGGTTCTGGGAAGTATCCACCCAGGGGAGGACAGCACTTTGTTCCTGAACAGGGGGAGCCTCTACAGAGGTCAGGACTGCAATCCTGTGCTAATAACTGGTATAAAGCTGTGCTGAATGTCACAGTTGCCCACATCCACACAGCCAGTCTTTGTCCTTTGGGTGTGACAGAGGCCCATCCATCCTCCTTTCCAGGGGGCCTGGGACGCCTTCCATGTAGCATTGACCACAGTGATGTACATACACACACCCTCTACCCCAGTGCCCTAGACTCTCACCCACCCTATGCTGTTATCATCCCAGCTGGAGATGCTGCTGTCCAGGAGTGGGCTGCAAGGTGGAGAGCCAGGTGGTGTGGCCGGTGGGCCTGGAGGCTGCAGCCAGCTGGCAGGATGAGCCAGACCATGCCAAAACCAGCAGAGCAGAGTGATCAGTGCCTAAGGGGAAAGGGAGCCTCAGAAATCAAGCCCTGTGACAAAAATCACAGCACTTGGAGGCTGAGGTAGGAAGATAATGAGTTCAAGGACATCCTGGTCTATACAGTAAGTTAAAAGGGAGACTAGGTAGATCCCCTGAGCAAGGAACAGTTGGAGTATACCAGTACGCACCATAGAGGCTTACCTGTAACAGGGCCCAACCTCGACTTAGGGCTTCTGCAGCCATATACCACAGAACATTCCAGGGACGTGGCTGCCTCAGCATGGGCAGGGCCAGCAGGACCTCAGCTGTGGCTCGCAGCTGGGGGTTAGGCTCCAACATCATGGTGAGGACAGAACGAAGCTCAGAAGACAGACCTGTTCATGAGGCAGAGCCATGCATGTCAGGTAGCTCAATGGTGTCCCTACTACTAGCCACCCCTTGCCAGAGAAGCTGATAGTAGTTGGCACATTTCCTGAGCCCCCACTCACCAGCAGTGAACTCAGGGGGCAAGTATCCCTGGCGCAGCTGCTGCCAGCCCTCCCCACTATGAGGTAGTTCCATGTTGCAGGCCACTTCCAAGATGGTGAGACCCAGGCTAGTCAGGTCAGGGCATGAAGAAAAAGAGAGGCAAAGTCAGCTTTGTGACAGAGATCCCAGTCCTATGCACCATCTTGGTAAGAAAAGGCTGCTCTTTTCTCCCATAAACCATGAACTTAGTGTAAAAGGGGTGAGGAGCTTTGAGGAGGCCTCTAGAGGGCCAGTGAGCAGCAGTCAAGATGGAGACCTTTCTGTGAAGCAGAGACCACACACTTAAGCAGTTAGCATGTTGCAGTGGAGGTCCATCAGAACCCTACTGGCATGTAAATTAGTTTCTATGAATATTAGGGTTACACCATCATTCTGTAGAAATAACCAGACTACAACTGAGGCAGAGTAGTAGTAGCCAGTGTGGACTCAGAACCCTGGGCCTGGGTGTAGTCTCAGATGCGGCCCTCAATCTCGCTGCACCCTACTCTTCCAGTGCTGGGGCATACCCACAGAGCTGCTAGCCAAGCAGATGGCCAGCCTACAGTGTAAAGGCTTCTAGAGGGTTTGTTGCTTACTCTAGTGACTCTCAGCTAATGGGCAGGGGCAACACCTCCTAGGCCTGAATGCCTTCCTACCCTAGTAGCAGGAAAGAGTTCCTCTGTTGGGCAGTCCCCCTTTCTGTTGATCAGTCCTCAATAAGGGGCCTCATACAGTCTTTCATAACCTCGCCACATCCCAGCCTTACCTGAACACATCTGCGGCTGTCCCGTAGGAGCCCTGCAGCAGTTCTGGGGCCATGTAGCGCGGGTCTCCCTCCTGGGCCTCACCAGCGCCAGTTGAACCCAAATCCACCAGTAGTCCAAAGTCACCCAGCTTGCAGCGGCCCCGGGGCCCCAAGAAGATGTTGGCAGGCTTGACATCAAGGTGAACTAGGCCTTGACTATGGAGATGATCCAGAGCCAGAAGAGTGTCCCGCAAGTAGCCCCAAACCTGGGCTTCTGGCAGGCTGGCCCCCCAGGCTTCACAGTGTTGCTGCAGGCTGGGCCCACAGAGCTCCGTTTGTAGGTATAAGATGCCGCCCTCCTCCCAGGCCTGTTCCAGTCTCACACAGTGTGGGTGCTGCCCCACCTTCTCATGGCCGCCTACCTCAGCCAGCTTGCGAGTTCGGTCTTTGGGGCCTCGGAATGGAGACAAGGAGCGTTTAACAGCATAGAGTCGGCCATCTTCTTTGGAGCGTACCTGGAAGGGAGGTGTTGCCCAGAGGTAGGATGGGGGAAGTCAGAGGATGCTGTTAAGACTTTACTATGCAGGGGAATACACATCAGTCTTGGACCTCTGCATGCAATGATAAGGTACTAGATATATGTTCATTGCAGTAGAGTGGACTGGAGACACAACAACAGAGGAGATGGGGCAGACTATGCCCTCTGGCCAGGGTCCAGTGCTAAGAGAAAAATTTAGTCCCAAAAAACAGGGCAGTATGCTCTGTTGTGCCCAAGCTTTCCTCTGGAGAGGATAGGTGATCCGAGGGCCTAGGAAAAAAGGTTGGCATTGGTTCAGTCAGTTCCGGGTCAGACAGAACCAGTCATGATCTCAGCACACCATCTCCAAGCAGAGAGGTGGCGACAGGGAACTGCTGCAGGTGTGCCAGGATCTGGACAAGGGGCCAGTGCATGTTAGGCCTGGGAGTGGGGAATGGGAGGTGGCTGTAAGCCCTAGAGAGGCAAGCTATCAAAGAATAAAGGCCAGCAGGCTATCTATCCCACCAATGCAGAGGCTTCCCAGAGAAGCCTGGGAAACCACCCTTCATTTACCTTGAAGACCTCTCCATAGGAGCCACGACCTAGGCGGCTAAGCCTCTGGAAGTTCTGTTGAAAGAAGGATTCTGGCCGGCGTGGGTCATACCCAGGACTCTGAAGGGTCTCTGAGGTCTCACTCAGGAATGACACCCTCCGGGGCTGGGGCTGGTGCCAGCCTGGGGTCCGAGGAGGGAAGAGACGGCTGATAGGGATGCTGCCCTTGGCAGGGGGCCGAGGTGGAAGGCTCCGGCTGAGGCCCCCAGGTCTTTTGAGGGAGAAACCAGGTTCTGCATGTCGGAAGTAGGCTGGAACTGGGATGGGGGTACCACTTAGGGGCGGTGGGGTGCCCTCAGTGGGCATGGACATGGTCAATACTAGAGGATCAGAGCACAGAGCAATGTGTCCACACTCAAACAGTGCTTGATTCTGTGGCCCACAAAAGAGCCCCTTCTTTGCCACACACACGTTCTACTTTCCACATGAAGGTCGTGTGGACCACAAGTACCTGCAGAGAAGAAGAAAAGCCATCATACCCTTGCACACTGTGCCATCTCTAGTTTGGAGGTGACATAAATACGAAGTCAGAACCATGAGCCTTTATCTCCAAGGGCCTCATACCCAGCAGGGGACAGTATAAGTCAGCAGCTCAGGAGATGCCCATTCAGCCTTCTTTCTGCAGCCTCTCCCAAGGCTCTGAGACAGAAAAATCATGCCGTCTCTCATTACCAACTCCACAATAAAAACAGCTTCTGAGTTCCAAAACTTGACCCTCTTCTAGACTATGCATATAAAATGAGGAGACCTGTGGCCTTTCCCCCGGAAACAGGTACAATAGATGAAAACTATACAACCATCTTAATCTTTGGATATGTTACTAAAGATAGAAAATGAAAGAGTTGAAGAAAATCTAGCAAATCTTGGTGAGAACATGGAGAAAGAGTAGAACCTGCAAGTCTCCAGCGCTGTAGGCACATGTCCAGTGAGGCTCTTGCTGCCGCAGCTCCCTGTCAAAGTTAGTGTCTGCCTAGAAGAGCAGGAGTCAGCATTCCTCATCTCCCACCCACTCCACAGTGCACAGGCTGGATCTCTGTTGAGTGACAGACTAACCAGGGGCTTCTCTCCTGTCCTACTGACAGGTGACATGGAGGTTCTACTTTCAGGCCTAGCAGGCTGAGAAGCCCATGGTCCAAGCTCCAGCACATTCATAGGAAGAGGCAAGCAGAAAATGCCAGAGACCTCCGTCCTGTCCCAGCAGGGCCAGCCAGGAGGAAGTGCGCCATTGTCCACAGCACAGCTTAGAGAAATTACCCAGGGTTGAGGTAGGCTGTAAAATAGAGTCCTAAGGCTGTCCCTAGGAATACTTGACTTTGAAACAGGGTGAAGTTCATACCTGACAATGCTGTCAAAAAAGTAAGGAGTAGGGAGTGTATGGAGCTAGACACAGTGAGTGTCACCTAGAATCCCTGCACTTGGGAGGCAGAGGCAAGAGAATAAGGAGCTCAAGGCTATTCTTGGCTACATATAGAATTCAAGGCCAACATGAGTTACATAAGACCCTTGCTCCTGCTCCAAAAAAAAGGGACCTAAAAGATGACTCAGCAGGTAAAAGTGCTTGCCTTGCAAGTCTGACAACCTCAGTTCAAGCCCCAGAACCTACATAAAGGTGGAAGAAGAGAACAATTCCACAGAGTTGTCCTCTGACCTCCACGTGTGTGCCATGGCACACTCCCCTCAACCATGATTTTTTTGTTGTTGTTGTTTTTCGAGACAGGGTTTCTCTGTAGCTTTGGAGCCTGTCCTGGAACTAGCTCTTGTAGACCAGGCTGGTCTCGAACTCACAGAGATCCACCTGCCTCTGCCTCCCAAGTGCTGGGATTAAAGGCGTGCGCCACCACTGCCCGGCTCAACTGTGATTTTTTTTTAGTGAATGAAAACTTTATGTCTTAGTTGCTGGATTGGGCATGGTGGTATATCCCTGTAATTCTAGCCAAGGAGGACTGAGGCAAGAGACCAACCTAGTCAACACAGAGAGATAGATCCAGGACAGTCAGGGACATATATCCTGTCTCAAAAAAAGGAAGAAAAAAAAGGGGGGAGAGAGAAAAGGAATAAGGAATGTAACACTTCACGATGGTAGAGCACCTCCCTGGCATGTGATAGGCCCTGCTTTGATCCCTTCTACCAAAACCAAAACAATACATATTCTGGGAGCATAAATGTCCTTGTTCTCATAAACAGCACTAGGAAAACCAGGAATGTTAAACACACGGGGTTGTCCTACCAAAGAAAAGAGATGTAGAACTTCAGCTCAGAAGGTTGGTACAGGAGGTAGCTAACAGCCTAGGTGACCCCTGTGCTATCTACACAGCCAGACCATACCTGGCTACCCCAAGCTCTCACAACCAGAACCAGAGGTGGCTAATAGCCCAGATGATGACTTCTATGTATCTGTATGATGGGATGGAGACCAGATCTGATAACACAAGTAGCCTATCTCTAGAACTGAGAAGAGTTTTGATCTAATTATGCTTCCTTGTACACAGGGGATTGTTACAGCAGGAAACCTTTTGTTTCTCAAACTGTACTGTACTTAACTACGCCTACAATAAACTGCCCAGTGTCAGACTCTAGAAGTTTGAACCAATACCGGCTACTGAGTCACATCGAACTGGATTTCCTTCTTGCTCCTCACAGATCAACCCTTTGCATGTCCTGGTGGTTGCAGAGGCCTGCTAACACAGCATATACAAATAACTAAAGGCCTAAATAAAAGGGAAAACATGTTCATGGTAACAGTCTTAAAGCTGTGGGCTGGGGTATAGTTCATGGTACAGTGTTTGCCTAAAGCAATATACCTCCAGAGGCCTTCACCTCAGCCTTGGTCTGCAGATTAGGAACAATCCCTGTTAGAAACCCAGCTAGCTTCCCTGTAGAAAACTACGAGCATCTCGGCAGTTGGCACACACCTTTAATCCCAGCCCTCTGGGAGGCAGAGAGGCAGAGAGGCAGAGAGGCAGAGAGGCAGAGGCAGGAGGATCTCAAGTCTGGAAGACAGACTGATTCTATAATTCATGTGGATGTTCAGACTTCCTCCCCAAAGTCAAACTATCATAAAAGACTAAATTTGAGGCAGGCGATGGTGGTGCATGCCTTTAATTCCAGCACTTGGGAGGCATGGACTGGCAGATCTCTGTGAGTTCAAGGCCAGAGGCAAGCCTGGTCTACAGAGTGAGTTCCAGGACAGGCTCCAAAGCAACACAGAGAAACCCTGTCTTGAAAAGCTAAAAGAAGAACAAAAAAAAAAAAAAAAAAACCGGCTAAATTTGGAAGACTTACATTTCCAGATTTTCAAAATTTCTTCATATCCATAGTAATTAAAAGTTTGTTCACAAAAAGATGAAGGGGATAGAACTAAGGTTTCTGAATTTATGGTTTAATAATTTTTTCTTTGAAGCTGGTGGTGCACACCTTTAACCCCAGTACTCATGAGGCCGAGACAGGAGGATCTCTGTGCGTTTGAAGCCAGTCTGGTCTACATAGCAAATTCCAGGACAGCCAGGACTACATAGGATGATCCTGTCTTGATTTTTTTTTTTTACTTTGTCTTGTTTTGTGTTTTGTTTTTTTATTTTCCCCAAGACAGGAAATCATGATTTAGTCCAAGCTAGCTTTAAGCAGCCTCCTACCTCAGTCTCCAGAGAGCTGGATTCATTTATTTTCAAAAAGAGCACCAAGCCAGGAGGTGGTGGTGCACGTCTTGAATCCCAGCACCCAGAGGCACAGGCAGGCAGAACTCTGTGGGTTTGAGACCAGCCTGGTCTACAGAGTGAGTTCCAGGACAGCCAGGGCTACACAGAGAAACCCTGTCTCAAAAAAACAAAAAAGAAAAAAAGAGCGCCAAACAATTCAAAAGGAAAGAAGTCTTTTCAAAAAACAATAGACAACTGGGTACATGAAAGAGTAATTTTGGAAAAAAATTTTGACTTCATCTAATCTTCTTAATTAGTGTGTGTATTTATAATTTCATTTTGTTTTGAGAAAATTCTATTTAGTCCAGACTGACCTTGAACTTGTAGCAATCCTCCTGCCTCAGCCTTCCAAGTGCTGAAATTAGACATGAGCCACCACAGCTGACATTCACTGACAGAAATATTAGTGCTCGATCTTGGAACGGACGTCACAGTCTCCCTAGTGGTCTTACACATATATGCTTTCTTATGATGCTTTTTAAAAAGTGATTATTCATTTATGGTACTAGGGATTAAACCAAAGGCCTAACACATGTTAGGCAACCATTCTACCAGAGCTACTCCTCACATCTGTGCTTTCTAAATATGAGATTTATGGCTGTTTGTTTTTTTAAGACAGGGTCTCTAGTTTAAGTTGTCTTCAAACTTGCTGTGCAGCCAAGGATAACCGAGTTTTCCTACCACCATCTCCAGAGTGCTAGGATCACAGACATGTACAACTATACCCAATTTAGACAGTGCTGGGTATCAAACTCAGGCATCATTTATGTTAGGTAAATGCTATACCAACAGAGTTATTAATATAACCTCAGGCCCTAAATCTGGGATAGTTTGCATTATGAAGAGCACCTGGCATCAGGAGTTTGTGGACTCACAATTCTGCACTACAAAAAGCTGAAGGATTTAAGACTGGTGTCTAGCATAAATGCTAGCTGTTATTATAACTGGTGATTTAGATAGTAGTTGAAATGACTCACACACATTGGTACCATGGGGGTCAGCAACTGTGTGTCTGTTGGGGCAGAGGGGGGCATCAGGTTGCTACAATGTTGTAACTGAAACAAAAGCAAATTAAAAACAAAAGAAAGAGTCCATTCTAGGGGAAATTACATGTATCAAAGTTTGCCACAGCCAGCTGAGGGTGGTGGCTAGATCAAATCATTTGGAGAATGGTTAGCCTAGTGAAGTTAGGGACTTAAGAGACTTGGCTGGAAGACTCTCTTGTTATGGCTCTATTTACTTCAAGAATCCCATCCCAGAGATGACAGTGGTTATGATAGAGTACCAGCCTAGCACAGTCAGGGCCCTATATTTGGTTTCCACCCCTCAAAAAAAGGGTCTTCTTGGAGGAACCATACTGCCAGGCTCCTTGATAACGCTGGTTAAATATAGTCTTGAAGGGATGGGGCAATGCCTCAGAAGCTAAGAGTTCTTGCTGCCCTTCCAGAGGACCCAGGTTTGATTCCTAGTGGCTCACAAGCATCTGTAACTCCAGTTCCAGGGGATCTGACAGGTTTTTCTGGCTTATGTGGGCACCAGGCACGAACATGGTGCACAGACACACATGCAGGCAAAATACCCATAACATATAAAAAAAATAACAAAAATACCTTTAAAGAAGAAGAA